>NW_022989972.1:0-23919 GCF_902827175.1 Gymnodraco acuticeps | reverse complement strand
CACAGGGAACACACTCATTCTCCATATTCTCAATGAATGTACAAAGTTTAGACAGACATTTACCTGATCTAACGGTGGCAATTCAGCCATTTGATTACAGTTGTGTGGCTGTAACGGAAACATGGTTAACTGAAACTGTTGCAAATCACACTGCAACGGATTGAGAAATATACGTTTCACAGTGTGCCCACGTTGCAAGGCGTACAACTCAACTGACGCTGTTTTGAAAACAATTAAAGACCAACAACAAGGGGGAGTTGGTATATATTGTCAAGACACAGTTAGAGTACACCATTTTGGATATTCCAAATGTGAATTTAGAATGTATTGCCTCGCATTTCACCAGGGAGAATGTGATCGTTGTGGTTGTTTACCGCCCACAAACATATCCATTGCCTCTGTTCAAACTAAACATGAAGCTGTTGACCAGTTTCTTAAATACTAGGTCAGACAACGTTGTCATTTTGGGAGACTTCAACCATGATCAGCTCAAGTCATTGTCAATGTCATCCTTCATGGAACAACTAGGTTACTTGCAGTTGGTATCCGAACCCACAACAGAAAAGGGAACATTGATCGATCACGTATATGGAAAACAAACAAGTAAGTATCTCACAGAAACGAAGGTTATCCCGATGTATTTCAGTACTCATGAGGCAGTTCAATGTTTATTAACAAAGAACACCTGAGCTTCAACTATTTCATTGTGTAACTGACAAAGGACACGAGCGGTAGTTTTGGTTGTGTGAAGACGGCGGAAGGCGGGGAGAGACATTCACGTGCCTTAATCCCTGCCGATTCGACGCACGACTGTTGTTTGGTGTCTGTGCCCCAGCAACTATTTAGGAGCAATGCGCTCATGGTGAAAATGTAATTTTGGTTGTGTTTAGACAGTGGGAGAGGCATTCACGTGCCTTAATCGCTGCCGAGTCGACGCACGACTGTTGTTTGGTGTCAGTGCCACAGCAACTATTTAGGAGCAATGCGCTCATGGTGAAAATGTAATTTTGGTTGTGTGAAGACGGCGGAAGGCGGGGAAAGACATTCACGTGCCTTAATCCCTGCCGATTCGACGCACGACTGTTGTTTGGTGTCAGTGCCACAGCAACTATTTAGGAGCAATGCGCTCATGGTGAAAATGTAATTTTGGTTGTGTGAAGACGGCGGAAGGCGGGGAAAGACATTCACGTGCCTTAATCCCTGCCGATTCGACGCACGACTGTTGTTTGGTGTCAGTGCCACAGCAACTATTTAGGAGCAATGCGCTCATGGTGAAAATGTAATTTTGGTTGTGTGAAGACGGCGGAAGGCGGGGAAAGACATTCACGTGCCTTAATCCCTGCCGATTCGACGCACGACTGTTGTTTGGTGTCAGTGCCACAGCAACTATTTAGGAGCAATGCGCTCATGGTGAAAATGTAATTTTGGTTGTGTGAAGACGGCGGAAGGCGGGGAAAGACATTCACGTGCCTTAATCCCTGCCGATTCGACGCACGACTGTTGTTTGGTGTCAGTGCCACAGCAACTATTTAGGAGCAATGCGCTCATGGTGAAAATGTAATTTTGGTTGTGTGAAGACGGCGGAAGGCGGGGAAAGACATTCACGTGCCTTAATCCCTGCCGATTCGACGCACGACTGTTGTTTGGTGTCAGTGCCACAGCAACTATTTAGGAGCAATGCGCTCATGGTGAAAATGTAATTTTGGTTGTGTGAAGGCGGGGAAAGACATTCACGTGCCTTAATCCCTGCCGATTCGACGCACGACTGTTGTTTGGTGTCAGTGCCACAGCAACTATTTAGGAGCAATGCGCTCATGGTGAAAATGTAATTTTGGTTGTGTGAAGACGGCGGAAGGCGGGGAAAGACATTCACGTGCCTTAATCCCTGCCGATTCGACGCACGACTGTTGTTTGGTGTCAGTGCCACAGCAACTATTTAGGAGCAATGCGCTCATGGTGAAAATGTAATTTTGGTTGTGTGAAGACGGCGGAAGGCGGGGAAAGACATTCACGTGCCTTAATCCCTGCCGATTCGACGCACGACTGTTGTTTGGTGTCAGTGCCACAGCAACTATTTAGGAGCAATGCGCTCATGGTGAAAATGTAATTTTGGTTGTGTGAAGACGGCGGAAGGCGGGGAAAGACATTCACGTGCCTTAATCCCTGCCGATTCGACGCACGACTGTTGTTTGGTGTCAGTGCCACAGCAACTATTTAGGAGCAATGCGCTCATGGTGAAAATGTAATTTTGGTTGTGTGAAGACGGCGGAAGGCGGGGAAAGACATTCACGTGCCTTAATCCCTGCCGATTCGACGCACGACTGTTGTTTGGTGTCAGTGCCACAGCAACTATTTAGGAGCAATGCGCTCATGGTGAAAATGTAATTTTGGTTGTGTGAAGACGGCGGAAGGCGGGGAAAGACATTCACGTGCCTTAATCCCTGCCGATTCGACGCACGACTGTTGTTTGGTGTCAGTGCCACAGCAACTATTTAGGAGCAATGCGCTCATGGTGAAAATGTAATTTTGGTTGTGTGAAGACGGCGGAAGGCGGGGAAAGACATTCACGTGCCTTGATCCCTGCCGAGTCGACGCACGACTGTTGTTTGGTGTCTGTGCCACAGCAACTATTTAGGAGCAATGTTGTCAATTCCATTACTGACATTATATTCATCTTTTATAAAAACACATTTAAGCTATTCTGCCCCAAAAAATATTGTGACAACTTGTCTGAGGTTATCCACACCCACCAACATAACCATATCTTCAATTACATTAATCTGCAGTCGCATAACATTTATCAAAGGCGCAAACATTCTGTTTAATTGAAATAATGTATTAAATCACACATCAGTTTAACATTTCTTTGTCACGTTTGTAAATAAAAGTTGTATTAATTCATGTTTTCTTCCCATAAGTTCCCTAACCCCCTTTGTCATATCAAAGAGTTGATGGACCCTTCTTTCATGCTGAGGACCAAACCCACTGCCATGACAACAGGAGGTTTTTACTTTATTTGCATGCTGTTGAAGTGTATATCTGTTGTCTGTCTGTCCTGCAATACAGTAAGATAAATATTGAAAGATTACATTTTCAGGCATATATTTCATTTTCCAAATTTCTCCAAATTTATAACTTAATTTAGTGGCATTGACCACAAAACAAATGTATTGCAGGTTTTGCTTTTTGTTAAAGTTTAGGCAACAACAAAAAGCAAAAAACCACTGGTATGGACTCTCATTTGAGACGGGGTTCGACTCCCTGTGGTGGTTTGATCTATTGTTGTGGTGTAGACAGTTAATTAAAGATCCATAAAAGTATAACTGCACAGTCCAATAGTCCCTAATTGTTGACATGATGTGTTTAACTCCTAGGATCAACAAACGACATATCGCTACCTGGTTGATGCAGGAAAAATGGTACCAACACAACTGGCGCACATTCCTAAGATTTCCTGGTCAGAAACAAAGGAACACAAAGTCAGGTAAACTATTTAGAGGGATGACAAATGGCTCATTTCGGAGGACTGGGGGAGACGACCGGCCGCACTCCCCGACAGGCGCACGGACGCGAGGGCCCGCTCATCACTGCGCGCACAAGTGCGACCGCAGTTTTAATTATTATTATTTTTCTGCCAGCGTTTCCTGTTTTTGAGGCCTTTAGGATGCTGAAAAAGTTGTATAATTTTGCACGGATTCCAGAACCGGTGAAAAATACAATATTCTGGAGTCAATGGGTTAAAATATTCCAAAATGCTCGCTAGCGCCCCCTATCAAATTTCCATTTCCGAATACATTCACAAAGTCGCACCGTAAATCCGAGTGACCTGAAATTTTGCACACATATCCGGGTGGAACTTCTCTACAAATAATCCAATTGGAACCCTAAGCTCCGCCTACTTTTTTTTTTTTTTAATTGGCATAATTTACATACACAGTTAAATATTCACTTAAATTTCAATTTTCAGTTTTTCAACACCAAACTTCGTATACAGCATCGTTGGAGGGTCAGACACATGACCCTAGGAGATGAGCATGTTCAAACGATAAATATTTCCACCATGAATTAAAACGTACTCGCAAAAAGGCGAGGCTTATAAAGAAATGCTCATAACTCATCAACAATGTATCCATTCACCACAGATTTTGGTGGAAAGGTTCAATCTGTCTTGGGAAATAGGCACACCAAATAATTTTAATTTAGGACTATAGGGGGCGCCAAAAACACCACAAATGTATAACTCAAGAGCGGATGGACGAATTATTATTATTTTTTTTTAGACATACTCTCGGGGTGACTACGAACTCAGATTTAAAGTGTCGCAACAAATACAGAATGTGGGCGTGGCCTATACCATTTAAAAAAATTGCATATACATATTTTACAAATTGCGATAGCATAAAATGAGCTTCGGACCCAAAACTTGGGACACACGTCAGAGCCTACGACTTTTTCCATAATGTAAAAAAAAAACGTACATTTTCTAAAAAACTGCTCACTAGCGCCCCCTATTGTGTGGTAGTCGCATATAGTTTCTCAGAACTTCACGAATTTTGGCACAGACATTCCTCATGGAATTGCGGACATATTTGTACATACATTCCATTAGCCCCGCCCCCCAAAAAGTCGGCCATTTTGAAATAAGTGCGTTTTTTATGCATTTTAAGCACATTCGTGCCAACTCCTCCTAGGGGAATGATCGGAACAATTCCAATCCAGGACACGTTCAGCCCCTATCCAATATGATACTTAATTGAGAAGAATATTTTTGAAAAATTACTCGTGGAGGTCGTAAGCTAACAGCGAATACACCATTTTTGACCATTTACATGGCGCAAATTACTCCAAACTACTCGGATATAGTTATTCCGATATTCACGAAACGCTGTATACATATTGCTATTATGATTGCACACATATTTCAAATTGCCTTCTATTAGCCCCGCCCCCCAGAAAGTCGGCCATTTTCTAAAATGTGAGGTTTTCAGCCATTTTACGCACGTTCTTGCCAACTCCTCCTAGGGGAATGATCGGAAAAATTCCAATGCAGGACAGGTTTAGCCCCTATCCAATATAATACTTAATTGCGGAGCACATTTTTGAAAAATTACTCGTGGAGGTCGTAAGCTAACAGCGAATACACCATTTTTGACCATTTACATGTCACAAATTACTCCAAACTACTCGGATATAGTTATTCCGATATTCACGAAACGCTGTATACATATTGCTATTATGATTGCACACATATTTCAAATTGCCTTCCATTAGCCCCGCCCCCCAGAAAGTTGGCCATTTTGAAAAATGTGCGGTTTTCAGCCATTTTATGCACGTTCTTGCCAACTCCTCCTAGGGGAATGATCGGAAAAATTCCAATGCAGGACAGGTTTAGCCCCTATCCAATATGATACTTAATTGAGGAGCACATCTTTGAAAAATTACTCGTGGAGGTCGTAAGCTAACAGCGAATACACCATTTTTGACCATTTACATGTCACAAATTACTCCAAACTACTCGGATATAGTTATTTCGATATTCACGAAACGCTGTATACATATTGCTATTATGATTGCACACATATTTCAAATTGCCTTCCATTAGCCCCGCCCCCCAGGAAGTCGGCCATTTTGAGAAATGTGCATTTTTCATGCATTTTCAGCACATTCTTGCCAACTCCTCCTTGGGGAATGATCGGAAAAATTCCAATCCAGGACAACTTCAGCGCATATCCAATGTCATGCTACATTGAGAAGGAATAGTCCTTCGCTCAAACGGGGAGCTCGTAGGCTAACGGAGAATGTACCATTTTTTACCAATTATATGTCAGATAAGCTACTGAGCCCTGCCTGTCTGCCTGGCACATCAACTCTCAAACACACACACACACACGCACAAACACACCTACTGTTAGTCCAACAACGCCCTTTGCTGGCGGCATATTCATTACAAAAGACACTCGCTAACCCTAACCCTAACCCTAACCCTAATGTTTATTTGTAGATATCTCCTAAAGCCTACAAATAAAGTGTGACATGTAGGCCTGTTACATTTGTTATTGAGCGATATATATTATACACACTGTTCTGCTTTCTGCACTGACCTCAGCAGCTGTTCTCACTGTAACATCACCTAACATCCAGTGGACATGTGATTAGTGAGTAAACAAACGGTAAGGGGCAGAAAGTCTGATGCACATTTGATCATCTCAAATAACTTATAATCACAACGGGAACAGTTTGCAGAGCTGTGCTTCGTTTGACAGAAGTCCAGACATGCGTCACGCCTCTTTTAAACATCACTGTTGGCTGAAATCGTCTCAGGAGAATACTTCAGTGTACCCTCGGTTACGGCTCCTCCAGACAGCCTCCTCGATAATCGATCCTCGACGAGCCTTTACAGAACATTTGTTTCCTTCGAGACGACGCGCCGAAATCCGTTTCTGGGTCGCTGCCGGAGGACCTGAGAGTCTGGGACGCGAAAATTAGAGAAATGACAAACGGCTCATTTCCCAGGACTCGCGCACGTCTGCTTGACGCCGGGACGACCTGCCGCCCTCCCCGACAGGCGCACGGACGCGAGGGCCCGCTCATCACTGCGCGCACAAGTGCGACCGCAGTTTTAATTATTTCTATTTTTCTTTCTATTCTATTTCCATCAGTAATTCCAACATTGCACTAACAAAGTTAACTGCTTAAGCCTGGGGACAAGGAGACAAAAAGGGGGTCATGAAATGAGCAGTCAAATCTTGCACATAACGTTTAGACATGTATATTGTACATATTATTCAAATGAGCTACAAGGAGTTAATAGGGTATTAGAGGTGTTGGTAAGTGTATTTTGGAGTTGTGGAAAAAGCTGCTTAGCTGCTCATTTCTCCTTGCTTCTCGTCTCTTTGTGATGTGAACCACACCCTGCCTCCAGCTCTGTTTGTGAGACTGATTGATCTGCTCATCTGACTCCAACAAAGCCCACAACTTCATGAAACCTCAGATTTTCCCTTAAAGTAACACTCCAGCATTTAATAAATCCGTGTCTCTCTCTTTCCAGGAGTCAAAAGAGAAGAAAGATCCAGCAAAAGTCAAAACCATCACTTTCGACCAATCAGAAGCCCCTTTGTACCAGAGAATGGCCTCATGTTATCACAAAAAAAGTTGCTGATAGAAGCTTAACAGAAATAGCCCTGAAAAATATAAAGGTGTAACAACAACTCCACATAGAATTACAACTGCGGTCACAGACGTGCACGCAGTTGTGGGCGGGCCTTCGCATCCGAGCGCCTGTCGGGGAGGGTCGTCGGTCGTCCTGGCGTCAAGCAGATGCGCGCGAGTCCTCCGAAATGAGCCGTTCGTAATTTCTCAAACGTTTGCGTCCCGGACTCCCAGGTCTTCCGGCAGCGCCTGGGAAACGTATGTGGGCGTGCCGCCTCGAAGGAAACCACATTTCTGTAAAGGCTCGTCGACGATCGATTATCGTGGAGGCTGTCTGGAGGAGCCTTAACCGTGGCGTGCGGTGCAGTGGGTTGTGCAGACTTTCTGCCCTTTACCGTTTGTTTACTCGATAAACGCATCTCCTCTGCATATTAGGCTATGTATGTTTTTAATACAACTGCTGCTTTAATTGTGAGCCCACATTTACAGTGAGAACAGCTGCTGAGGCCAGTGCAGAAAGCAGAACAGTGTGTATAATATGTATCACTCAATAATATAAGTAAGTAACAGGCCTACATTACACACTTTATTTGTATGCTTAAGTAGATATCTACAAATAAACAGTTGATATTTTTCATGAAACGAAATAGTACTTCACATCATAACATATACATTGGCTGTAGCCTGATATATATGATATGCTTTAACAGCTGTATGTGTCAGTGGTGTTTGCTTTTTGTTGTTGTGTTTATTGATCAAAAAGCAAACCTTCAATACAGCTGTTATGTAGTGAAGGTAAAGCTAAAGTAATGATTGAAGCTGTGTATTGGTTGGATACATCTCTCAACACCCAGATGAAACAGATTCTTCGTTTTGGATATTTTACAAATCACTCCCCTTTTAAACTCTAGTCTTGTTATTTTTAATAACTTTTTTGTTACTGTCATGTAGTATTTTATACCTGTTTTTAATTTAGTCTCTAATGTGTCATTAATAACTATAATGATCAAGGTGTGCCTTAACCTCACTGAGCTGAGGTTATTTGAGCCTCTCAGGAGAGCTGTCTTCCACCTGGTTGTAGAAAAGCTCTTTAAAATTCGTTAGCATAGCTAGCTAACCAGATGCTAATAACAACAGATCGCCACTGTGCTTACAACTAAAGACACAGCCACGTGTCTACGGCTCGTTATGGGTACTACAATATCTGAAGAGCTGGAGCCCCGTTCCGGTGCTCTCAGTCTACACTCCTTTCAGACGAGACATAACCACGTGAAGACACGTTACGCTCGTGTTGTGTTCAAGGAACCTGTCCTTGGCCAGGAAAAACAGGCACTCGCTTGTTTAATCATTTTGCGGTCTAGATTAGTTGTTCTTCTTTTTTGAAGAAAACTCTTCGGTTCTCCACGAGTTACACAAGTCACCCAAATCAGCTTTAAAAAAGCTGAGCTACAGTATTGCAAATATGCAGGGAGCAGTGCTTACCTCCCCTCCCCCTCTCACACACAGCGGAGCCGCACAGACCCAGCATGCTTGATTAGCTTACACACTGTACACAACAACGGGTTGCAAAACAAAGGACAGAACGTCAATGAACGTGTTAGCACTTTCGCACATCAATATAATACTTGTAATATATGACTCACGGTTTCAAGGTAGAGCAGAACTGTTATGCACTTCGATGGATGGCAGATGTTTCTAGCAGCTAGTAGCTTGTAGAGTCGCCGGAACCTCGCAGCGGTAGTATCAGTGTTGCCAACTCCATAGTAAGGAAAGTAGCTATTGGCTGTCCGAAAAGTCGCCAGAAGTCCCTAAATGACGTCATCGCCCAATTTGCATATCATGTAATGGCGGTAAAATAACGTTCCACCCCCTTCAAGGATCAAAACTTGAAACCACCAGAGTAAATCCAGACGACATTAGATCAGAAATGTCTCTATTAGAAAAAGTAGAAAGTAGAAATAGTTTTAGTAGTTTTTAGTAGAAATCTCCCTTACAATAAAGGCAGTATAGTATGCCCGTGTGTCATCTCCAATAAATGTCTTCAACCATCCTTTAAACTCAGGGTTTGATTCCCACTCCTTTCTGTACTTTTGTGAATACAGTTTAGACTGTGACACGATGACTTACGTGGATGTTTAGCTTGTCACAGTCAGAGACGCACACACACAGTGGACGAGGTGATTAAGTGACTGAAGCTGTCTCGACGCGGGAGAGTGTGGCTGTCTCCTCTCTGCTCTGACTGCAGCTGAGCTCAAGGGCGCCGGAAGTGGGGGGGCCAGTGGGCCCCCGCTTTACGGCCCTGCCCCACATTTTCGCAGCAGCGGATGCCGCGGAACACTGTACACATCCCGTTTCAATAATTCCCCTCTACTCTAAAGTCGCATCTAAAAAGAACGCCATCTGATCTAGCTGTGTATATTTTGTTATTTTTGATTGTTATATTCAATCTCATTAGCTACAGGCATTTTTTAAGCTTGTAAAGGGAAGAACACAGCTCGCCTCTCACTCGCTACTCTGCTCTTCCACAGCGCCGCTTCCCCTCCCTCCGCTGACATTATGAATGTAAGGCATAGTAATCATAGATAACACCGCAGGGTCCGTTACAGTTTGTTTTCATCTGATTTCAAATAAACAAAGTGTTGGCTTTCAGAATATTAAACTTGTTTCGGCAAATTCAGATGATAAATACAGCTTTGAAGCTTTTAACGGCATAATTACAAGCGGAGAACGGAGTAACTTGACGTCACAGCAAGCATACCAACAGCCGGTGTTTCTCCTGAGAGTTTTCCCCAGGAAACAAACGCAAAAATACACAAACACACACACGTGTATACACGCACACACTCGCGAGCTTCCCCCAGACCAGTAATCCAAACGAAAATATCTTCCCTCCGTACTACTTTGATAATTTGCTCCGCTAATAATCAATCAGATCGATCCAGAGAAGAGGAAACTTTGAAGGCCTTTCAGGGCTCGACATTATAAATGGCCCGCTGGCCCGGAAGCACTATTTAGACACCCCGGGCCAGCATAACGTAGGCCTACTTTCCACTTGCCCGCTCGGGCCACTAAAAAAATATTGCTTAAAAAAAATATATTGTCCTGTGGTATTGGTATTTTGACAAGCAATTTTGTTAAATTGTTTCGTTTATTAACGCTACAACATAACGTTTCGTGAGTCGGTTGTCGTTGTTGGGTGAAAAGCAAACAGCTGTTTGCTGCGGTGCGCAGCGCGAGCAGGCTCCCATGAGGGGAGCGCGCTCCTTCACTATAGACTATCGCGCCACCTAACCATTCGCCAAATGTTTTTAATACCAGCGGTAACCGGCCAAGCGCCGGGCAAAAAACAATCTTCAAATAAAAGAAAGTCACCGGAGAAAGGAGAAAGGAGAAAGGAGAAAGGAGAAAGGAGAGTGACAGGGAGCATGAGAAGAAGAGGGAGAGAAAGTTTCAGCCAGCTTGATCGATGGAGTTGGCTTCTAGTGGTGCAGTGACGCATCCTAAAACCCTTTTATAATCTATCGATTAGATTTATGATTCAAAAATTATAAAAGTAGGGTAGACATGTGGAGATTATCCGGCTGAACAAAACGTGCATTTATCAAACAGGTTTGTTTTCCACAGACCTTATTTCCAGCTATTTTCCAAAACCCTGTGGAGAAATCCCATTGCTTTTTGTCGAGGGAACCAACAGCTTACTTCCTGGTTTTAGGATGTGTCACTGGCTGCACCTCTCAATATGATGCCAATATAAACAAGGTCTTCTGTCTGCTCTGTACATCAATGCCGACCTATGCTGACAAGTAAGTGAAGAGTAGACAATATAAAGGTATTGGCTATAGGGAAATGTCCCAGCAGTTTAGGATAATGAAGGATCTAATCTATAGCCATTACATGTCTAACTCCTAATGACAGGAAGGCAGAAAGTGCATTATACAAATAATAATACTCATGATAATAGCAGACATTTTTTAACAATGACCACAATATCATTATTTTAATAAACCAAATATGAACAATTGAGGGAAATGAGGAAGAACTGATGATTCAAATGTTGTAGTACTAGTAGTAATGTAGTTGTAGTTAGTAATAGCATAAATTACTATTGCAACAAATGTGTTAATTTTCCTCACTATTAGTCGATGTTTTGGACGAATGCTCCGGGCCAGTGGTTACAATGGTGGGGCCAGTGATAATACAATTCCACCGGCCCAGAGGGCCAGTGGCATTTTACCCTTAATGTCTACCCCTGCCTTTTTCTCAAAATGATGACTCGGTGACAGTCATTATGTGACATATTTTGCTTAATATAGTACAAAAACAATCCTGATATCATTAGAAAGCTAGGAATCTCCTCTTTCCAACAGTGTATACAACTCAAAATGTGTCTTCGGATCAATGCGACTGATTTCGATGGAGCAGGTCACTTTGCATTAGGTAAAATACAGCAGGCAGACATAACAGGAAGAATATGTACATTTTAATCCAATCAAATAGGACATTGTCACACCATTCAAATGTATCCATGTACATTACAACCAATAACAAAGCTTAGATGTGTTTATTTGTTACGTTGGTTACGTTATGTGTTACGTTGTTCAGTGTGTGTCAGCCGTTAACCTAGAAAGATAAACTTGCAAACATGTCAGAAGAACCGGCGCATAAGAAAACAAAATACAGTCAAACTAAGCTGAAATTCAACAACTTGAATGTCACATCCCTGACATCCACAACTCCGGAGCCTGGTCCTTCAACCATAGAACCAGCGCAGCCAGATGAACCCCAGCAGCAGCTCTGCAGCCGCAGAGGCTGTCAAAACCGCCGCCGCCGGCATCGTTGAACCAAAACAGGCTGGTTCCGACTGCATGGAGGTTTGTTGTCGGGACATTGAGATGGGCAAATAAAAGCTTATTTGGGCAAAGAGAAGGTACTTCAATGCAGAATGGTACAAAAACAGAGAGTGGCTAATTATTTGCAAAACCACTAAACGAGCCTTCTGTGAAATATGCAGATGTACTGCTGTCAAACGGCTTGTAACTTTCTCCAAATGTGGAGATGACAGCTTTCTAAATACCGAGTTAATAACTGGAACTTTTCACAGAGCTTACTTCAGTCAAACACCAGTCAACATTCAGCTTGTCAAACAAGAGCATATGGAAAAAAGAAGAGATGGAATGAGCAACTGCGCTGTCATATGTGTGTGCTGGTCTGTATAGTTTAATTTACAGGAAAGGAGTGAGCAGAGGGTTGAGTTGTCCATTCTTGTTCTGTTTTCTCTGACTATCTTCCTCCTGAAGACCCTCTCAGACTTTCATTTGCTCGCGCTACTAAAGAGACACGTTACCATGGAAACCAAACAATGGTGTAGCTGTATTGAAGTCCGAGTGGAAACAGTAACATTTGGTGCGTTATGTTAGAATGAAACAAATCAGATTTAGTCAGAAATCGGGACAAATGCGGGATAAATATGACCCCGGGAGGAAAACGGGAGTCTCCCGCGAAAATCGGGAGGGTTGGCAAGTAGGCTATGTCACATGCACGCACTTTTTGGCCCCCCCACTTCTGAAATGAATCCGGCGCCGCTGGCTGAGCTGCTGCGGGAGGCAACTGTACTATGGGAGGGCTGAGGGGCACACGGCAGCTCGTTAACTGCAGAACAATACGTGAGTCTCCAAACACCAGAAAAGTCCCTAATAACACCATTACAAGTCGTTAGATTAGTCGTTAGATCGCTTTTGACAAAAATAAGTAGCTGGAGGGTTTGGAAAGACGCCAAATGTAACGACAAAGTCGCCAAGTTGGCAACACTGGGTAGTATCTAGGCTACTGTCCCACAGCTGCTGCCTGACAGATTTGTGCCATTACCAGTGAATATACACATAGCAACTGTAGACAATATAATAACTCTACTCAAAACAATATAGAGTAATTGACAGAGGTGCAGCACCAAACGAAACGCTATAAACTCACTCAATGAAACCAACAAGGCAATGTATCATCTCCCTAAAAAGCTGAACAGCGAAGTTGTCAGCCCTGGACAGTATGCAGGTACGGCCAACTTGGGGCCCCAAGCCACATTGTGAGATGAGCCCCCCCCCCCACCACAGACAGGAGTGACATTTAAAATGTCTAAAATGTTAAGCGCATTTTCCCAAACACCTCCTCGGGAAAAGATCGGAAAAATTCGATCCCAGGACAATTTCAGCCCATATCCAATATCATGTTAAATTGCAAATAAAATAGTTGCTAGCTCAATCGGGGCTTGCGTAAGCTAACAGAGAATGTACAATTTGTGTGTGTGTGTGTGTGTGTGTGTGTGTGTGTGTGTGTGTGTGTGTGTGTGTGTGTGTGTGTGTGTGTGTGTGTGTGTGTGTGTGTGTGTGTGTGAGACAGATTATGTGGAAGGCAGAGTAGCTTATCTGACATCTAAATGTTGGGAAATTGTACATTCTAGGCTGTGAGCTCCCCGTTTGAGCGACTGACTACTCCTTCGCTATGTAGCATCGCATTGGATATGGGTTGAACTTGTCCTGGAATGGAATTTTCCCGGCCATTTGCCTAGGAGGCCTTAGCAGAAATGTGCAGAAAAGGCATGAAAACTTCACATTTTTCAAAATGGCCGACTTTCTGAGGGCCCGGCCAAATAGAAGGCAATTTGAAAGATGTCCGCAATGATAAGAGCAATGTGTATACAACGTTTGTTGCATATTGGAACAACCATATGTTAGTAGTTTGGAGTAATGTGCGACATATAAATCGTCCAAAGTTGTATATTCTCTGTGAGCTTACGACCGGCCCGATTGAGCTACAGTAGCAACTTCTTTACTCCCAATTTAGCATGGCTGTGGATATGGTCTGAACTGGTCCAGGAATGGATTTTTTCCGATAATTTCCCTAAGAGCAGTGTGCGAAAATGTGCTCAAAATGCATGAAAAACGGCCATCTTTCGAAATTGCCATTTTTGTGGGGGGCGGGGCTAATCAAAAGCCATTTGAAATATGTGTGCCATTATAATAGCAATGTGTATACAGCATTTCTTGAATATCTGGAAAACTATATGTGAGTAGTTTGGAGTCATGTGAGACATGTAAATCTTCAAAACTTTTCCTGGACTGGAGGTGTTTGGGAAAATGCACTTAAAATGCATGAATAATGCCAATTTTTCAAAATGGCCGACTTTCTGGGGGGCGGGGCTAATAGAAGCCATTTTGAAATATGTCCGCAATTCCATGAGGAATGTCTGTGGCAAGATTCGGGTATTTTGGAGAAACTATATGTGACTATCGCACAATAGGGGGCGCTACTGAGCTGGTGTACAAAAACGTACGATTTTTTTTGTACAGTCTGGAAAAGGTCGTGGGCTGTGACGTGTGTTCCAAGTTTAGCGTCCGAAGCTCATTTTTCCCCCTACTTATGGCTCGGTAAGTGTTTTTAACCCTTCGATTTCGAGAAAAAACTGAATAGGACACGCCCACATTTTTCATTGATTGCGATCCTTTAAATCTCAGTTTATACTCACCCTGCCAGTATGTCTATGACACAATATATTTATTTCGTTCATCGGTTCTTGAGATATAAATTAGTTGTGTTTTTGGCGCCCCCTATTGTCCGAAATGAACATGCTTTTTTGTGCCTATTCCCCAAGACAGACTGAACCTATCCACCGAAATCTGTGATATTTGGATACATTTCGGATGAATTGTGAGCATTTATGTCTAGGCCACACCTTTTGCTAATACGTTTTGATTGATGTAGGCCACATTTTTCCACACCTCGTGCTCATTTTCTACGGTAATGTGTCTGACCATCCACTGAGGCTGTGCACTGAGTTTGGTGTGGAAAATCAAGAAATTGGAATTTGAGTTAATATTTCACTGTTTTTCACATTATGCTAATTAAAAAAAAATCAAAGTAAGCAGAGCTTGGGGATTTGGGAGGATAATATGTAGAGCAGCTCCACCCGGATAAGTGTGCAAAATGTCAGGTCCGTCAGAGTTACTCTGCGACTATGTAAATTTTTCGAAAAACTGAATTTTCACAGGCGGTGCTAGAGAGCAAGTTTGACATTTTTCACCCATCGAATCCAGAATGTAAAATGTTTCACCCGTCCTGGCAGCGTTGCCAAATGTCGTTATATGTCGTAACTTCGTGCTAGGACGCCGTCGGGTCCTAGCGCTCCGTGCTCGGGCCCTAATTAAAACTGCGGTCGTACATGTGCGCGCAGTGATGAGCGGGCCCTCGCGTCCGTGCTCCTGTCGGGGAGGGTCGCTGGTCCCCCCCCCAGTGCTCCGAAATGAGCGGTTTGTCATCCCTCTAAATTGTTTACCTGACTTTGCGTTCCTTCGTTTCTGACCAGAAAATCTTAGGCATGTGCGCCAGTTGTGTTGGTACCATTTTTCCTGCATCAACCAAGTAGCGATATGTCGTTTGTTGATCCTAGAGGACTTAAACACATCATGTCAACAATTAGGGATTATTGGACTGTGCAGTTATATCTTTTTGGATCTTTAATTAACTGTCTACACCACAACAATAGATCAAACCACCACAGGGAGTCGAAGCCCGTCTCAAATGAGAGTCCATACCAGTGGTTTTTTGCTTTTTGTTGTTGCCTAAACTTGAACAAAAAGCAAAACCTGCAATACATTTGTTTTGTGGTCAATGCCACTAAATTAAGTTATACATTTGGAAAAATTTGGAAAATGAAATATATGCCTGAAAATGTAATCTTTCAATATGTATCTTACTGTATTGCAGGACAGACAGACAACAGATATACACTTCAACAGCATGCAAATAAAGTAAAAACCTCCTGTTGTCATGGCAGTGGGTTTGGTCCTCAGCATGAAAGAAGGGTCCATCAACTCTTTGATATGACAAAGGGGGTTAGGGAACTTATGGGAAGAAAACATGAATTAATACAACTTTTATTTATAAACGTGACAAAGAAATGTTAAATTGGTGTGAGTTAATAAATGCTTTCAATTAAACAGAATGTTTGTGCTTTTGATAAATGTAATGTGACTGCAGATTAATCTAATTGAAGATGTGGTTATGTTGGTTAGTGTGGATAACCTTAGACAAATTGGGTGACTTGCACAACCTGTTGAATTCACTATTTAGTTAGGGTTAGTTACAGGTGCAAGTTGTCACAATATGTTTTGGGGCAGAATAGCTTAAATGTGTTTTTGTTTTTATAAAAGATGGATATAATGTCAGTAATGGAGTTGAGAACATTTCTCCTAAATAGTTGCTGTGGCACTGACACCAATCAACAGCCTTGCGTTGACTCGGCAGGGATCAAGGCCCATGAATGCCTCTCCCTGTTTCCGCCGTCTACACACAACCAAAATTATCTATACCTTGAGATTGCTGCTAAACGTTGCTGTGGCACAGACACCAAACAACAGCCGTGCGTTGACTCGGCAGGGATCAAGGCACGTGAATGCCTCTCCCTGCTTCCGCCGTCTACACACAACCAAAACTACCGCTCGTGTCCTTTGTCAGTTACACAATGAAACAGTTGAAGCTCAGGTGTTCTTTGTTAATAAACATTGAACTGCCTCATGAGTACTGAAATACATCGGGATAACCTTCGTTTCTGTGAGATACTGACTTGTGTTTTTCTCATATACATGATCGATCAATGTTCCCTTTTCTGTTGTGGGTTCGGATACCAACTGCAAGTAACCTAGTTGTTCCATGAAGGATGACATTGACAATGACTTGAGCTGATCATGGTTGAAGTCTCCCAAAATGACAACGTTGTCTGACCTAGTATTTAAGAAACTGGTCAACAGCTTCATGTTTTGTTTGAACAGAGGCAATGGATATGTTTGTGGGCGGTAAACAACCACAACAATCAAATTCTCCCTGGTGAAATGTGAGGCAATACATTCTAAATTCACATTTGGTATATCCAAAATGGTGTACCCTAACTGGTCTTAACAATATATGCCAACTCCCCCTTGTTGTTGGTCTTTAATTGTTTTCAAAACAGCGTCAGTTGAGTTGTACGCCTTGCAACGTGGCACACTGTGAAACGTATAGTTTTCAATACGTGCAGTGTCATTTGCAACAATGTTTCTGTTACAGCCACACAACTATAATCAAATGGCTGAATTGCCACCGTTAGATCAGGTAAATGTCTGTCTAAACTCTGTACATTCATAGAGAATATGTGTAGTAGCACAGGATACAAATGGTGGCATGCCATCAAGGGAACTCTGAATATTGTCTTTGCAATATATGGCGCTGTCTTTAAAGTCCTGAATTGTCAACCCATTTAAGCTTCTGACACGGCTTAAAGCAACATATGCCTGGCCTGATTCAAAGATTATTTTAAGTGAAACTACTGCTTTGTCAACAGTTAATCCTTGCACCTTGTGGATTGTGCAAGCCCATGCTAGTTTCAAAGGAAACTGTTTACGCAATTTTCCCTTGCGTATTGTTGAGATCATAGTATCAAGTGAATACTTAAAACAAAAGTTAATTATAAATCAAATATGATCAATCATATTCTTGTATAAACCCATACTGAAAATGCTTCTTGATGGTTTTTGAATATGTATGTATACTTACAATTGTATCTGTTGCTGTTTGATAACTTTGCGTTTTAAAAAGAGGGTGTTGAGATCTTCATAGTATGTTGAATACTTAAAATGAAAGTTAGTTATAATCAAATATAATCAATTATCTTCTTGTATAACCCACAATGAAAATGCTTCATATTTTAGGTTTTTCTATATTTACAGTATAAACAAAACACAAGTGGTTTGTTAAATTGAGTGTAAGGCCTATAATGATTTATGCCTTACTCTCTGATAAGAGAGTAGGCAGTTTCTTCCCTCTCCTCTCACAGCAGTACACAGGGAGGGGGGCTCCGGACTTAAGGAGAAACACACTAAGGCCCCAAAAAGAAGGTTATGTCATAGCCGAGAATAATATTTTGCAGGGGTCATGTCCTTTTTACACAAACATGGGAAGGTGTGTCTTATGCCATAGCCAATAGAATATGTCTGGTCATGTCCAGTCCTGTACATCAGAGGCCATGCCCAGTTTTCACAAATATGGGTGTGGAGGAGGTGTCTTAGGTTTCTATATCCTGTTGTTGAGCATAAAGACACTGGCGGATGGGGAGGAACTTTCTTTTTGGGAGAGAGCGAGAGAGAGAGGGGGGTTCCCCTGGTATGCTCTCTCTCTCTGTAAGCTCTGTCCCTCAGAGCTGGGTTAATAGCTCTCGGTAAGGTTCTCTCAGACTTGGTAAATATCTCTCAAATTTCTTGGTTGAATGCTGAGTGAATTTCTTTATGAACTGAGTGGAATGATTTGATGGGAGATGTGTTTGTGAATATTAGGCCCGCCACCTGTGAGGAATCTTCCTCCGAATTCATGCGGATAGGTATGAGTTTTTTAATGTTATTCCCGCCATCTGTGTCGGAAAAAAGGTATGAAATTGATGTGAATTGAGTGGGTGAAAATGAAAGTTTGAATGTGCTTTTTATTATCACCTGTAATTTTTGAGGAAATGCCTCGAAATTCTATCGGGAAAATTTCAAAATCACAACTGAATTGGGCAGTTGAAATTACAATTTTGGTAATAAATGTAAAACTGTGAATTAAGGTTTTAGATTAGAAAATGATCACAGCATCATTTAGTTTAGTATGATTATAATGTTGTAAAGAGAGAAGGTAAAAACCCTGTATTAGTTTGGACCTATTTTTCTTCAAATAAACTGATCCCACCTTTTGGACTGGGACAACTTAAAAGACATCAGCGCTCTCCTCTCCTTCTTCAAAGGTAAGATTGCACCCTGCCACACTCACTCTTAGGTAGGGCCACACCTCATTTACTGATATCAAAATCCTTCAGGATCGCTTAAACAGATTTAAGAGAGTTGTCTGAATTGAAACAGCAGTTAATTGAACCTGGTTCTTCAGGAGTTAATAGAGGTGAGATCTTGCTGACGTTGGTGGATCTGAGCCAAGCAGTAAACTTACATAGACTCAATAACTTCTGTTAGGTCAATTAGTAGGTCTGAGTAATTTCCCGGAATAAATTATCAGCCCTCACCGACTCTAACATGGCGCCCAACGTTGGGGCTCTGTGAAAAGTAATACTTTTACAGAGTCAAACTGCAAGAACCAAAACGGCCTAGTGAAAAAAGTCGATAAGTACAAATCAGCGAAATACAGGCTGAAAGTCTTAAAATACCTACCCAAATCCTAGAATATATATTTAAACCTGAAAGTGTAGTAACTAATGTTGATACTATTGCACCGGACTGAGGGTTATATTATATTGGATATTGCTGTCTGTTTAAAGAAGCTAAAGTAGGTTCTTCTTCCCCTAGCCAAATTGGGAAACCCCTGTGGTCCCTTTAACACAGGTTTGGTGGCTAGTAGTGAAGTCAGCCGCAGGAGCACTGCTCAGTACCTGTCCAATTACTTTTAAACGTATAGGTAGGACTTGACAAAGAGCTGCGGTTAGAACTTTTGCGTTAAAACATAACGTGGTGAAGAGTTAATAGGAGATTTAATAAAGATAAACATAGGTCTAAAGGTACCTATGCTGTTGAAACAGCTCGAAGCTCGATACATAACACTCTTAACTGAGGTATCCGCATGCACTAGCTGAATCCAGAAAGAGTAACCTAGAACAAAGTGACGGTATAGTCGGACTGATCCTCCGGTGTGAGTAATAGCCTAGGAACTTGCATGTGTATAAAAGAGTGAACTTAAACCCTTAAATTAAAAAATAATTAATAAAAATAAAAATGGCGGACGAGGTTTGTACGCAGTTTAATGACTCAGAGCCAACCACAGATTAGGAGGGATACAGAGAAGCTAAATCCGGACCTTCTGTCCCCCCTGGTCGGATTAGCCCAGACCCACGGGCATACCGCAACCTAAATACCGTCCTGTCAGACTACCGTTTGGACAGAGAGCAACAGGCAGGTGGTATAATATCTGAGACCCTGCCTCCACCCTACAGGGATAAAAGCTCACAGATGCCATTTATGAGTATCCCATCTACTACTCCTAGAAGAAAACACATTGTTAGACATGATATTCAGGGAAAAGGAATGTTGGAAGTAATAATGGCAAAAATTGAATATCTTAAACTAGATCAACCAACCATGTTAGTGAACCCTGCTAATATGGAGCTACAACATGCAGGAGGAGTAGCAGCAGCTCTGGCAAAGAGAATAGGTGCAAGCACAAAGCGATAACATGATAAGGACCATTAAACTGTCGGAAGGCAATGTGGTTGTCACTCGAGGAGGTGATGACCCACACATACCTGTTGTTTTGCATGTACCATTTAAACCTATGTGGGAACTAACAGAAGAAACCAAACTCCAAGAATATCTTCAAAACCAATATGAGGAGGTTTTTCGCGAAGCTATAGCTCAAATACTTTACCAAAATCAACTAAACTATTTTGCTCTTGACCCCTTTTTGGAAATGGGATTTTCCGTTACACAACAGAAGACTCAATTCAAGCCTTAAAGAACGCTTTAAAGACAAGTCAGGGAGAGTTAAATGTGGTGCTATTTTGCTCGTGAAGGAGCTTACACTTTTGGAAAATATCTCCCCCTGTCTCTGCTCCCGAGGTGCTGCAGAAAGACGCAGCACACGGGGTCAGAGACAGGCGTGACCTCTGGAGGGGAAGAAAATCTGAGCAGACCACGGAGCGACCCATTAAAAGTTTTATGGCCTCAGCACAGAGAGGAAGATCTGGAGATTGTAAGGAACTCTCTCAAAGCAGGCTACCCACCCCCACCCCAGCACAAGGGGAAGAGTTCCTCTCACCAATGAACAAATCAACTCTTAACCAAGTCAGATCTAAAATAGACATAGCTCCAGTTGTTAAGAAAAGAGGGAGATTCAAAACATTATCTTAACACCAGAACAATAATATCAATATCAAAAACCAAAATAGTATGTTGAGACCCATTCTCAGAAACTAACAATGTGAGATATGAAGAAAGCTTGAGAAGTTCATCTAGCCACGAATGATTTAGGAGGAGGTGTGGAGATAAGGAACCAGGGTGATAGAAAATCTGTGTTATTCATGTCCATGACTTGATCAGGAACAGAGGAAAAGTTCTCTCCTGAAGAGAAGCATCTTGCACTTGCATTCAGATTCTATCCAGCCCTGAGGGAAATGTCTCAAGGTACCAAAATGTGCATATACACTCTTTATTTTTCAATATCTGAAGCTACTAAACAAACTGTTCAGGGAGCAGAAACAATGATGAGTAGATGGGGGAAATGGAAGATGATGATGTCTGATCCAGATGGGGAGTGTAGAGGACCTCTGGAAGTAAGCAACAAAGGGAAATAATGACACCTTTATAGAAAACCGCTGCTCCAAAGATAACACTGTTGACAGAGGGGAGTTTGCGAAAAGGTGACCAAGCAGCCACTTGGGCCTTTATAATGAAAACTAATTCAGGTGAAGTACTTTGCAAGCAAAAGGGTGCAATACCAGGTACAGCACAAACTGCTGAGGCAAATGCCATTTGTTGAGGGACTTCCTTTTTGCTAAAAAAGGTAAAATAACACACATCCGTATTGTTACTGATAGTGATTATTGTTACAAAGCAGGTAAAGAAGAGCTTAATAACTGGGAACAAAGGCAGTTTACCAATGTGAAAGGTGAAGCGCTGACACATGCTCATCTAGTGAGGGTCTTATTGCAGAGTTAAGGGCGGGCATGTACCTAGAGTGGAATCATGTCCGTAGCCATACAGATAAGATCGAATTTGACTATCAGGGTAATAGAGAAGTTTTACCTTGCTTAAAGCAGGGGACGAGTTAACCACCTGACTGCCATATTCCCTAGAATATGGAAAAAGGGGTGGAAGCATTCACGTACCTCCTGAAGAAGCTCCTTAGGTTGTGTGTGAATTACACAGCAGTTTAGGCCATGTGGGCCTATTTTGGATGAGAAAATATTGTCTCAACAATAAAATCCTCTTACCCAAACTGCGATTGCACTGACAACACACATGGTCAACATGTCTTCAATGTGTAGAGGTGGATGGGTTCAAGAAAGTTCATCCTGAGCATCTTAAAATAATAGAGGAAGAACCACTAATCAGTTTTAGGGCTGACATAGCAGGTCCTTTTCTGACCTGCACTCCCAGTGGGAATAAGGATTTCCTTGTGACCTTTGATAAATTGAGGGAGTCATAAACATGTTTATCCTCTGACCAGAGTAACTGGAACACAGTGTCTGCTAAAATGGCGGAACATATAAGTATTTTTCCTTAAACTGAGAGAATAAGAATGGATAATGCAACTCACTTTAAAAATGAGAAAGTTTTGTCACCCTTGCAGGATAAAGGGAGTCACACCTATCTGGTCTTTACCATATAAGTATCAGGCGTTAGAGCAGCCAAAGAGTGGAGTATAAAAACTGTAAAACAAATTGGGACATTCCAATCAATTTGACAAAGCTGAATATATTCCTATATGTATGGAAAAGCTACCTAGGGCAAAGGTCAATATCTAACTATCACACCTTTTCCGTTTAAGTTCAGAAATCGTGTATGGGTGACCAGAAAGGGGCAAAGTCCAGAGAAGGGTTAGCTTAAAACAGGGTTCTTACACCTTTTCCAAAGTCAAATTCAAGCACTTTTCAAACATTTTCAAGGTGCATTTTCCAGCTTTTCAAGCATCTTACAGTTGTTGTAAATTACATATTTATATACACATACTCAAATGATTATTTCCCTACCTCACATTAAATCAGATGTTCTTTATGCTATAAACAACCAAATGTGTGTTTCGTGATAGCCTTCTACACGAGGATGAAAAATTAAAGAAAAGAAAACTAAGTTTAATATTTCAAAATGAGTGATCTGTACGTAGACTGGGCCTCCCATATAACCTGGTGGAGCCAATATAAAACAATCAGCCAAATAACTTTTCAATACATTATTGATTACTATTTTTGAGGTACTTTTAGGTTAGCAGTAAACATAAGTCAGAGGTAAATGGTGTACTTTTGCTCCACTACATGTATTTAATACCTATAGTTACTTCACAGATGTGGATGAATGATGTGAAATATAATCAAGTGTTAAATCAGACTTTAGTTCCACCTGGAGTAAATCCACAAGCTACCCTGCAGTATACAAAGTCATTCAAACTAGCTGCACCTTTACCAGCTTTGAGAACACTTTCATGATCAATCATTATAAAACATATCATATATATTATTCTGAAATGGACCAATCTGCACAACGACTACTTTTACTGTCGCTACTTTCACTATATTTTGATGAGAATACTTTTCTACTTTCACTTGAGGAACATTTTGAATGCAGGACTTTTACTGTAACAGAGTATTCCTACACTCTGGTACTTCTACTTTTACTCAAGTACAAGATCTGAGTACTTATAATTTCACTACAAGATCTGAGTACTTGTACTTTTACTCAAGTACAATATCTGAGTACTTATACTTTTACTCAAGTACAATATCTGAGTACTTATTCCACCTCTGGTAGCATATTAGCCTGAATTGTAACCACAAAATCACGCAGAGCTGCATAAAAACAGACTCACAATGGTAACAAGTGGAAAATAATATTTACAAATGTGTACAATGATTTGTAGGTAATTCTGACTACTCAAGACACCTGACTTATACATCTTCAAAGGAAGACTGTGTTCATTCTACAATTACATGGGATTAAAGCAAAATGTAGTTTTACTTGTATAATACTTCAATTTTATATAAAGACAGTTGTTTTC
>NW_022989971.1:0-75037 GCF_902827175.1 Gymnodraco acuticeps | reverse complement strand
CTCCTGTTAAGTGAGCTCTGGTGTTGAGTAACCTGCGCTGGCCCATTAATTTTAATAGGCACCTTTCTGCCTGTGGCCCGGCCTCTAAACCTCTTCCTCTCGGTGCGAGAATACAAACGCCACGGGGGGTTAAGGGCTGCTGACCCGTTAATAATGATATATTTGGCAGCCCAGCCACAGGAAACAAGGTATTAGATGAGATTGCTCACTGACAGGATTGCAAGGTGAGGAAAAGTGAGTGCTATTCTCAAGGTGTTATGAGGACTGTCAATCAGAAATGGAGATTGGCAATGGGCTTTTTGCAGATTTTTAAAATGCTGTGGTTTAATGAATATAATTATGAATGGCTACCATCTAATCAGAGTTACAGGGTACCGCTATACAATAAGGTCAGACTGAAGCATCCTTTGTGCTCCAGTCAATCCTCACTGTAAATACAGAGCTGAATCCAGATCAAATGCACGCTGAAGGCTCTTAGAGCAGGGTTTCTCTCACTGGTCGTGCGGTTATGTTACATGTGTGTTGGTTGTTGTTCATGCATTGTGTCTTGATATCAATGTTGATTTTACACATTGAGCTGCTGTGATGCAAGTCACATTTCCGACTTGATCTGACCATTAAAGTGTTATCGTATCGTAATCTTGTATGGTTGCGTTTCGTCGCCTGATGCTGGGCTTTCAGTGGTTTGTTAGTACGTCTGGCAGCCAAGTGAACAAACGCCCCACAGCAGCCGTGTGAAGCTCGGAGGAACAGATTTTAAAAAAGGGGGAAGAGAGTTGTTGAAATCGTTGGGAAACTTCTCCCGCTGCTTCTGGCCCGGAGTGGCAACACAACACAAACAGTGCTGGCTCGAGCTATTTTGGTCTCCGTCTATTCATAATTAAATCGATACACCAATCAGGCCGCGGTGGAAGGGATGTTCATTCCATGTAATCCCCAGTTTGAGCTCTTTAATAATTTACCAGCCTCTTTCTACTTGGTTAAATGAGATGAGACAGAAAAGAGTGTTTCCCCCACTGTGTTGCAGTTGCTTGCATATTGTTTTTATCTCCTCCTCACCCCCCCCAGCCTATTTTCTCCTATCTTCTGCTTCCTGTTTGAGAATCTATGCAAAATAGCCGTGCTGTGTACTCCTCAGAGGGGCGTGGGGGAGGAAGTAACCTCGATGTGAGAAGGGCACGTGGAGACGAGCTATCAAACACAGAGTGAGAATAAGACGGAAATACCACAAATTCTCCGAGCTTATCATCTGATTTGTCATCACGATAACGTATCCTCCTCTCATCTTGAAGTAGCCTACATACAAAAACAATGCAGGAAATGTTCTCCAAGTCTGAAACGAGCAGCATCTCTCATGGAGCTGTTTTTAGAAAATGCGAGAGAAAGCCATTTTTTTTTGTCTTATCAAACATTGATGGTTTTCTGGAACTTTCTGGAACTTTCTGGCCCCTATTTGAACCTGCTTTGTTTGAAATCACATGATAACACACAGCTGTGCACAGTGTTTGCATGCAGGCGCGTTATTGGACAAGAGCTGGTCGGGATTTGCATGCAGGCAAACACCTGTCCGTCTGCTGGACGTGGAAGAGAGGGAGGAAAAGTCAATACTTAACGCTGATAGGCAATCATTCATCAATAAGGCTGCAGTCGTAGAACGAGGCTGCTTCGTATTATGATATCTTTATTGAACAAGGACCCTCCATTAAAATACAATCATCTCAAAACAGATTATAGCTACAATGTCCATCTGCAGTCCCTGGACAGATACACTCATAACAATCAACATGAAAACATTTACTATCATATTAACAATTAAAACACATAAAATACAAGTGTTTGAAATCGGAAAAACAACATTTTTGAGAACAGAATGAGATGGTCAGAGCTGAGGAGATTGTATTTGGATAATGAATTACAATGATGGCTTGTGTTGACAGTATGCACACTCTCATTGCTCATGCGTTTCTGAAATATGCATGTTTACAATAAGAGTGATATACAGTCCCTCAGGAGTAGCAGGTGACCCAATGCGCTCTGCAGGAGGCTGATAAACTCCTGAGACGTGCAGGAGGCGCTAACCTTCAGATCTGAGCATGAAACAGCTATAGGGTGACACCATGATGCCTTTCCGCTGATATACCTTCATGGAACCAAGAGAGACGGACAGGTGGGGAAGGGCGGCTGCACATTCAGAGGATGTGATGAGGAGTATAGGCACGTTTATTTATATCGCACCTTTCAACACAAGGCCATTCAAAGTGCTTTACGAAGACATTAAGAGCATTAAGACACAGAGGCAATTCAAAGTGCTTTACCCCATCATTAACAGTTAACAGGAACACAACAAATACACACAATGGAATAATAGATTCATAAAAACATGCATACAAGAGATACAGAATAGTTTAAAAACAACATTGTATAATAATACACTTTATATGCAGCCCAAAGTGCTTTACAGAAAACACAACAACAATTAAAATGATATTAAAATGATATTAAAATGAATACAGAACAAGATAAAACATCTACAGTGATAATATGTTAAAATAAAACGATTTTAAAAAGAAAATTAAAAATGTAAAACATGGACAATGATACAATTGAAAGTTAACCCAAATTAAAAGTCATACTAAAAATATTTGGTAGGTGCTAAACAAGTGAAGACTTCTGGGTAAGCAGCTGTAAGGGGGAGAAAGGAGCAGGAGGAAGGTGACTGGGGGAGGGAGGAAGAGGAGGAAGACACCGTTGAAATGTGAATTTAGTGCCACCAAAGAAACCAGGGCTGCACCGCTGCCTGTAATTGGATTGGCTTCCTTCCCATAGACACCCCCCCCCCCCCCCTCCTCCCTGCAGACTGTATGTTGCTGCTGTTTCCTTGGCTTTAGCTCCACAGCATGTCTAAGCAGCAGGGATGGTGTTGGCGGCTTGTGCAGGGGATTGATTGAGGAAGAGAGGTTAAGAGGGTGGGGGAGGAAGGAGGCCCTGAGGAGAGGAGAAGGCATATAGAGAGGAAACAATAACACTCTATGCAGTATGGCAGCACTGTGATCGTGCTTTGCATTGTACTGTGTGATCAAATAAACACATGTATATGTCCTGAATCTAAGAGTGGAACCTAATGCTAGCATACAGTGATGTGTCGGAAGCCCATTTCTCATGAACTCAGGACAATACTCAGCTCCTCGATGTCCGTGAGTTTCCCTTTCACACATGCAGCAGACTATAGGAGATTGACTGTATCAGAAGGATTCCTCGATTCCTGGAAATACTCCGGTTTCTCACAAAAGGAAACGCCGGCATAAAGCGAGCTGGAGGCATGAAATGATTCGGATTACACCGCGGCCATAAAGCCGGTTCATGATGAGGTTTTGAACAACCGAGTCTCTTGACGTTTCGATCATTTTTCTAAAGGATTCGTCATCGGCCCTTTCAGACAGAAGTTCTCATCGTCTCTTAAATAAGACGTTCTTGTTTGCGTATAAAAACCCTAACCCTAACCCTGGCACTTCTTTACACCAAAGGTTGGTCCGCTTTCACGCCATCTTCACCAGCATCAGTCCCACAGACTTTTTACCCTGGAACTAACAGTCCGTTTAGTATATAGAAAGGTCTGGACGGTTCTCAGATTCAGTTTGAGGTGTGAAAGGAGCTTGGGTGTCTTTTGGAAAACGGTTGTAGACTTCTGGGTGGCCCCCCTGCAGGTGATGATTGATGGAGGAGGGCAGCAGACGTTCACCTCAGCAGAAAGCCGCTCGGAGGGAAATCAATATTCCAGTCCTACATGCACTGCTTCTGGAAACCTGTTCCAATCATGACCAGAACGACACCTTGAGTTCACCGAAAGCCGAACAACCAGACGATGTTGGGTTTGTACTCTTTGAGTTAATATCCTATTTAAATTCTAGATCTCGCTTTGCATTGATGCTCAGTAGGCTCCTATGAACCCACAGACAGAGAGACAGCTCCAGAGCTTCTGCGAGTGCCGATAATTGGAGATAGGCGATCTGCTCTGCATTTTCTTCAGGCTTCACATTACCCAAGAATTGCATCATCTAAATTGGAATTGGCAGTGTGAGGTTTCCTTAGTGCTCGAGCACAGACGTGAGGCCTCGGATTGGTGGGAAGCAACAACGGCGTTAAAAGAGGAGAGGAGCGGCGGGAGAAAAGCCTTTGATGGAGAAGGAGATGGAGATGGAGATGGAAGATGGAGGGTACGGCTGCACATGTAAAATTTGACGTTGAAAGACATCCCGGCAATAGATGAATGAGGAGGTTAAAGCAAGCTCATCACACACACATTCCCCTGGTGATCAGAGGCAGTTTGCAGACAGTGAGAACGAACATTCGCTCAGAGCATCGGGGGTTAAGAGCCGCTGGACCACAGGGATACATTCCCAAGTGACACCCTCAAGGTCTATTTGTTTAATCATATGATATTACATCTCTTTAATCCGATTCGGCATGTCTAATATGGAGGCAAATGCTTCCAAAATGATTCCATTTGTAGCCCGGCTGGGGTTGACCAATCACTTTGAGTAGGCTTTGGTTGGATGCATCAAAAGTATTCGTAAAGGGTGGTGCATTAGTGTCTGGGAACCCGTCTGCTATCGTCTTACAAAGATTTCGCTTTTCATTTGCATCAAATTAGCTTGTAGACTGGCTACTTGTGAAATAATGTGGTTGTAGAAGTCGTCTCTACACTCAAGTGTTGGTCTGGATATCCATTTGGTAAACCCCAGAAATATTAGCCATTTCTCAAAGAGCCATGACCTGAACATACATCTATTTGAGGTCGTTTTAAGCTCGTATTCCCTCAGTATTTTGACCCGTTCTCCATGATTTGTTTGCCTTATTCAGACACCCCAGATGAGGTTGTTGGATGGGTGTCAGCGCTTGATTAGTGCCGGGTTTTATCAGCCGTTAAATGAAAGATTCTTCCGTCTCTTTATCCTCCAAGCCTTCAACCATGATGTGTTGCTTTCGGGCTAATTAATTCTTCCCATCATGCCCCGATGAGTAATCAGGAAGTGGTTTGGATGAAGCCCCCGGCAGCTGATGGCATAACTTGAAAGGGTGGTTCAGGTGTTTAACTGGACGATTCCTGTTGGACTGGTTAACGCAGCAGAGGGTCACCTGGCTGCCCAATGTGTGTGTGTGTGTGTGTGTTGGGGTAGCAGCTGATCAGAGGCCATGAAGTGTCAGGGACTTCAAAGGCTTGTAAATGCAAGCAGCTGCTCCTACAGGGCCCTGCTGGAAAAGTGCTAACAACCCCCCCTGCCCTCCCTTTCTCACCCTTTATGCTGTCTTCACCCCCGATTTAGTGCCTGGATTGATGTCCGTCAGAGGGAAAGTGATCTCAGAGTCTGGTTCCTGCTCCCCTGTTTGTTACTGTACTTAAGTACATGTTTCTGGTATCAGTACTTTACTCCACTACTTATTTTTCTGACCACCTTTTACTTCTTACATGTTGAACACAAATACCTGTCTCTAATCTTTGTTGACTGCAACGTTTTTTTGCCGCAATATTCCAAAATCCAATGGGGAAATCTACGGAGCCCCCTAGGGGACATGGAGAAGACAAAAATAATTATTTAAAAAAAATGTTTTGCGAGATCTCGCAAAGGGGTTTTCTTTTAGCTCAATGTACTTCCTGGTCAGTTCGGCTGCTACGGCAACACAGAAACCACAACAATGGAGCGGTTCATCGATTTTATTTGAGCTTGGCCTTAAATATAAAGATATAACATCAGTGCTTGGGAATAGGCACGGGTTTCACATAAGTGAAAGACACCTCAAGAGAACACTCAGAGCGAGGGGACATGCACGTCCCTCTGAGCTGAGTTATTGACAGATTCGAATTTCGTGGATCAATAACTCATGAACATAACGTTGTAAAAATACAAACAACGTGACTTTACAATCATAGCAAGGTAGACAACGAGCTACAGAGTCGTTTTTATCAGAACAGTTCGATACGCGCCGTCATCCGAGCTAAACATCAAGAATTGGTCACAATCTGCAGCTGGAGGAGGGAGAGGAGTGCGTAGGGACCGACGACAAACTGCAACGGGGTTTAGCGAGATCTCGCAAAACATATATATATATTTTTTTAAATCATTTTTTTTCTTCTCCATGTCCCCTAGGGGGCTCCGTAGAAATCCCATTGCTTTTGACGAGGGAACAGTTGGATCGGCATACAAACATATTATGTCATCACTACACATCTTCGGTCCAAACATAGTTCCCGTTCACACACAATGCTCAGTGTCAGAAGAGTTCTCTCTACCGGAAATAATTGGTCTAGTTTAGGCAACGAATCTATATAATTCAGGGTCTGCAGTGCATGTGTGAAAAGGTCTTTGTATTGTTAATATAGTAACAGAGGAATACATTGGTTTGGAGAGGAAGAGGAAGAGAGAGCTGGAGAGATGGGAAAGGACAACATTGAGGAAGATGTCTCTCAACAACGGAATAAAAGCCCGTCCGGTTTCCTGTCACCTGCATCCCCAGAACCAAATCCTTCATTCACATTGTGGGACGTTTGGATAGAGCTTCCACCCACACTGCATTCATACAAATATATTTCCATGCATAAAGGATAAGGGTAACAGTGGACAGGAAACATATCCAAGGACACAGTAATAAAACACAATGCAACAATTTGTTTTAAATAAAACGCTACTGGACAATAGCCAGTCATCAGTAAATACGTCTGTTGGTTTCCATTTGGATTCACCTGTTCTGCCACTGTTCAAAAAGTGCATGGAGGTAGGGATAAAACAGTTTTTAATCTATTCAATGAACAGCGTCGTGTTGCACAGATCCTCATTATGATAATATATATGAACTCTGATTATTACACATTATTAAAAAACGTTCACTTGTTGTTTCCCGTCGGTCATTAGAGCTTCTGCGTGGGATTGCAGACAAACAAGCACAAAGGATTAGTCATCATAATAGCTTTATTAAACATCTCCATTGTCACCGCACGACTCGTATTAACCTCGCACCAACATGAAAAGTAAAAAATACAATTACAGAAGAAAGCTTTGTCACAATGCCCACCAGGTAGACGTCATTATTTCCCCACTGAATGCTTTAATAAACAGCCCTCGCTGTGTTCCAGAATGAATGGTGTGGTCCAATTAATCCCCCACACATCGAGTAATTGCATCCCTTAGCTTCTCCGTCTTGTTTAAAAATCAATGAAAAACCACCCAACTCAATACACCTGTTCACGACTAACATTTCATCAGAAACAGACAGGTGGCACGCACACATACGGAGCATTGTAGCTGGAATGACAGCTGCTAATGTGTATCTGTTACACAAATCTTCAACACTCTCGCTGCAGAAATGTCTGTGAGCTTTCTACTTATGTTAAACTCAACAATACAGCCTCAGTGTTAGACAACAGCTGTGAGCGAGGCAGCCTGCAGAAAGTCAGTTTGCTGGTAACATAACATTTGCTCTCCCGGTACAAATTGCAGCACTTAAGGGAGGCTGAATCAAACACTCTACTTCTGACATAGAGATGTTTGTATTACCTCAGGAGGGGTCCTTTTTACGGAGAGGCTGTCCACCGTCCTTGTGAACACGCTGCCAAACATATATCATTTGTATAGAGTTGCTGTATGAAGGCCTGCTTTGTGCTTAGTGGGGAAACCCCTCTGATCAGCAGGGGGTCGACTGAACATCCACCAGGAATATCAGTGCAGCCCGAAGCTTTCAGTCCTCCGTCTTATCGGTTCAAAATAGAGTACATGTTATGATTCATTGAGGCAGTGCAATGCACACGTCTTAGGAACAACTCAGGATTTCAAACTCAAAGACACAATTGTCAGATGCACGATTGCTACAGCGACATTGGCAAAGAAAACGGAAAAAAGTCCAAGAAGAAAGTGCAAAAATGACACAATGTGGGCGGTAAAAAGGCAGGAATAAATACACCATGACAAATAGATATCCATCTCAGTTTCTCAGAGGCCACCGCTGACGTTACACTCATCAGACTTCTTCATAGTAGACCTCTGAAACTTCCAAATTGACCAATCAGAATCAAGTATTCCACTATGCTTTGTAATAGTTGTTGATAATGATGCTGTATAGTACCCTCGCAGCTCTGCAGAATGCATGTGTATGTCAATGGGCTGTGTGTAGCCATAAAGCATGTGTAAGCTAGCTAATGAGTGGCTTGTTTATTGAGTCGCTGGGATGTCTGTGCGACCTTTGGGGGTCTGACCCCCCGCTGATCTGTCCTTAACCTTGAGTCAGATAAAGAGGCGGGACAGAACGAGCTTTAGAGTACACAGACTGGTCCTGATTCTGTAAACACCGTTAAAAGGCAGAGAGAAGACGTCCCTCCATTCATCCCAGCCTTATATCCAGAGGTAAAGTAAATGTACCCAAGGACTGTACTTAAGTCACATTTTGAGATACTTGTACTTTACTTGAGTATTTCCATGTTATGCTACTTTGCACTTCTACTCCTCTACAGTTCAGAGGTACATGGTGTACTTTTACTCCACTACATGTAATTAATACCTTCAGTTACTTCACAGATGTGGATGAATGATATGAAATCTAATCAAGTGTTGAATCAGACTTTAGTTCCACCTGGAGTAAATCCACCAGCTACCCTGCAGTATACAAAGTCATTCAAACTAGCTGCACCTTTACCAGCTTTGAGAACACTTTCATGATCAATCATTATAAAACATATCATATTTATTATTCTGAAATGGACCAATCTGCACAGACTGACTACTTTACTGTCGCTACTTTCACTATATTTTGATGAGAATACTATTCTACTTTCACTTGAGGAATATTTTGAATGCAGGACTTTTACTGTAACAGAGTATTCCTACACTCTGGTACTTCTACTTTTACTCAAGTACAAGATCTGAGTACTTCTACTTTTACTCAAGTACAAGATCTGAGTACTTCTACTTTACTCTCAGGTACAAGATCTGAGTACTTCTGCTTTTACTCAAGTACAAGATCTGAGTACTTCTGCTTTTACTCAAGTACAAGATCTGAGTACTTCTACTTTTACTCAAGTACAAGATCTGAGTACTTCTACTTTTACTCTCAAGAACAAGATCTGAGTACTTCTACTTTTACTCAAGTACAAGATCTGAGTACTTCTACTTTTAGGTCTGGTTCCTCCCCTCTCCCTAAAAAGAATAAGTAAGAAGTAGATCTTGCCCCAGTTGCTCTCATTCAGAGCCTGGGAGAAATACTCTGGTGGATTGTGTGGTCGTCGTCGTCGTCGTCGTCGTCGTCGTCGTCCCCCCCCCCCCCGTTGGGAGCATTAGGATCGGGACGCCACATCAAACGCCTCCAGCTTCCCCGATCCATGTCTTCCTGGTTTACGCAGAAGAAAAGATGAAACGAGTGAAAAAACAAGGCTGAATGTTCCCAATGTTCCGTCTCAGCGCGAGGAAGTGGCCTTCTTACGTTCTGAACGTCTCCAGCCCACGAGTCCCAGCCATGGAATATTTATAATGCATCCAAGACATTATGCAAGGGATCAGCTTATCAATATTCCTGTTTATTCTGCAGCCAACGCCGGCACCACGGGGACGACATTAGACATTCATAGAAATTCTTATCAGTCGTCGCTTGGCTGTTATTGGTCTGTTACCGTGGAAACAGCATCGATGTATTAGTGTCAGCTAAAGTGACTTCTCTACCAATCTATGCAGTACATTAATGCACACAATGTATCTGTTTTTTACTGCACATATTTAATATTTTATTCCATTCTATTTTAATGTAAATACTGCTTTATTTAGTTGTTATGTTACTATATGTTTCCTTATTTTTGCATGTTTTTAATGTTATTATAGTGTTCTTAAAATAATAGTTGTTTACTTTTATGCAAGCACCACGACATCAAGTCAAACTGCTCGTACGTGTCAACCTACCTGGTGATAAACCTGATTGTGATCAGAGAGGAGACGTCGCTGTCCAATGAACTCTAAGTGCTTGACTCTTCTGCTCTGAGTCGCCAGCTGGCAGGAGGTCCTCCTCCTCTTGTTTCCCCGCTGACCTTGCTGAAGAACGCAGGCAGAAAGAGGACAGACGGAGAAAGAGTAAACATCTTTAGGACAGAAAAAAAACACAGCAATAGATTAGCGAGCAGCGTCTGTCAGAGTGGATATCTGGCGCAGGGCCAAGCTTTATTGATTTGCTTTTCAAAGAATGGGCCAGATAGCTGTGATTAGCCAATTCATTACTGCTGCCTCTCAGAGTGCTCCAGAATTAGATAAAAGGGGGGATACGAAGGGGGGGGGGAATGAGAGCAAACTATTACTTTGTAAACTTGCAGAGAATCTCAAACTGTGGCAACAACACAGCGAGTCTTTTTGAACTTCTTGATGAATTCCCCGCTACTTTACACGCATGCTAATGATGCTCCTCATTAGAAGCAGTTACGAGTGCAGAGAAACGAAACACGAGCATTGTTTTTGTGTTTGATAGCACGCATAATGATCCTAGATTACAGCAGCGACCCAAAACAGCGCCGCTCTCATCTGCTTTGCAAATGCGTGCTTCCATTTCGAGTGTGTGTTTTCAAGCCGCGCGGTAGATCTCTGAAATGAGAAGTGTTTGGGCTTTGATGATATACTAAACTGTTGTCTGTGTGAAGGCAAAGTGAGTGTGACAGCGACTAATGTTTGTGTCTGATAGTGAGACAGCTTTACTGCTCCTCTGCCTGCCTGCCGTGTGTGTGTGTGTGTGTGTGTGTGTGTGTGTGTGTGTGTGTGTGTGATCACGCTCTGTTTACAGGAGGCTTTTATTGGCCCTGCACACATTGTTTCTTTGATTTGCCGTCTAATCTTGCTTGCTTGCTAATCGTGTATTATGGCTGTTATGACCATAATGATTAGGAACTGTAGTACGATTCTCTCTCTAACAGCACGGAGGAGGACTAGGGCCACGTGGGAACATGTTTTAGAGATCTGGTCAAAGTTAAAATGAAAATGTATTTTCTCAGAAATCTGTCTTTTTCCCTTAATTCCAACTTTTTCTTAGAATTCAGACTTTTTTGTTTTATCTGAATTTTTCTCAATTCTAACTTTAATCTTACAATTCCCCCAGAATTCTGACTTTTTCACCGAATTCCGACTTTTTTTCGAAATCATTTTTTTCCACAAAATTCAAACTTTTTCTCAGATTTCAGACATTTTCTCCCAAATCTTCGTTTTTGCAGAATTCCGACTTTTTCTCAGAAATCATATTTTTTCACAGAATTCCAACTTTTACTCAGATTTCCCACTTTTTCTCAAAATTCTCAATGTTTCCAAAATTCTCGCTTTTTCTCAGATTTGCGAAATGTCATGGAATTCCAAAGTTTTTTTTCAGAATTCTGGCTTTAATCTCAGGACTCAATCCCTTTTGGTCAGATCCCAACAATTAAATCACACGTGGCCCTAATCCTCTTCCGTAAAACAGCATATGTTTCCCTCTGAAACCTTGTGTCTCTAGTGAAGCATCGTGGCCTTCATCATCATCCCGGATGTCCTCTTCGCTCCATTTTAATTCCCACATTCCTCCCTCCATCTCTCTGACCTCCTGTCGAGTCTCTCCTCAGCCTAATGAACAGTGATACAGTGCTAATAGCACGAGATAATACTTCAAGCCACTGGTAATCTCCACTCACTCTGCCTCTACCCTAACCTGTGCCTAACACACACACACACACACACACACACACACACACACACACACACACACACACACACACACACACACACACACACACACACACACACACACACACACACACACACACACACACACACACACACTCACAGAACACCTCTCTGCCTCCTGACAGCTGCATGTCAGGTCGTGGCCTCCTGCGGTTATGAAACAGATCTGTCAGCCTTGACTCGTCTTAATAGTCCAGCAGCTGCAGTCTTAATAGGAAGAGACGGATCCTCCTGCAGAGTGTGCATCAGACACCGTGCAGCACTCACCTTTCCATTGTAAAAGGATTTTATATTAGGGATGGGAGGATAAAGGAGTTACCGCGATACCAAACACACAGGTTTATTGTGGTGAATTTTCATTATGCAATTGCATTATAGTTTCATTATTTCATTTGTAAAAATGTCCCAACTTGGGATCAATAAAGTACTTCTTATCTTATCAGGATCTTTGGGAATATCCTAACATAAGAACGTTTTTTTGTTGTAAAATGACACTCGGTTAATGTTGAAAATGCTCAAAAAATAACGCTTTATTTCTAATGTATTTTACCAGAGAGAATTTGGCTTGACCAACTTTATGGCATTTAGGTCTTATAGTTGTTGATTACTTGTCACTGAAAAATGAAAATGGACACATGATGATGAGGATTGAACCTTGATTTACTAAAAACAAATACACATTATAAAAGCATGCAGTTGCAGTTCAAAACCTATATGGCCATTTTTACGGAAGAAAATGCCCAAATGAGGGATGGATATCTTGCCAAAATATTGTTAATACATTAAATTATATGTTACTTGTTAGACGCTTTTATCCAAAGCGACTTACATACTCAATACTGTGGGCAATCCCCACCGGAGCAATTTGGGGTGAAGTGTCTCAGGGACACAACGACATGCTGACTGTAGTGGGGTTTGAACACCTACGCACAACCCACTGCGCCACACACCTCCCTAACGGCCCGTCCACACTACAGCGTCTGCAGCGTCGACAGCTTCAATCTGCCCATTCACTTTGAATGGGGTGACGTCACGTTGCCGCTTTTTTTCGCCGAACTGAATTGTGGGTAGCAGAGCGGTCCGTCTCCGGCGTCTCTCTGACGCCGGAGACGCCGGAGTAGCCAGCGCCAGCCAATCAAATCCCGTTTCGGAAAATCTGACAGATCAAGCCGTAGCCAATCAAACCGAGTCTAAGCTGGGAGAGATATCCCGCCGTTCATTTCTATATTTAAAAAAAAGATGGAGGAGAAACTAATTATCGCCGTAGCAAATCACCCGGTTTTGTATGACCAGACCCTCTTCACCTACCGGGATACAAACCGGAGGAACCAGGCATGGAGGGAGGTGGCAGAGACAGTGGGTGAAACTGGTAGGTTTTCGCCTGTTTGGGGAGTTTATATATATATATATATTGCTCCCATAAAATCCCCGGGGGTTTTTGCTTTGTATGTCGGGGGCGGGAAATACATGTGATTGGTTGTTGGTCGCGGTGCTTGAATACAATCCCCAAGCTTCAGACACGCCCAGCTCCAAGCTTTTTTTGAAGCTGTAGGTGGACGCTCCGTAATAGCCGGCAAGATCACCAGGAAATGGTGTAAGATGTTTCGTCCTTCTCAGAAACGGTAATCAATGGATAGAGATCGTAGAGAAAATCCATATCATGGAAAAACTGACACAAGAATCACAGTTAGGAGAAAAATGGGAGAGAGGGTCAATATTCAGGAATGACACAAGCGATAAAGATTACCGATTACTACGGACTCAAGGAGAGGAACTGTTGGACTGATATGTCAGTATGTGTGTGTGGAGAGATTGATTAAAAGATTCTGTGTAACGGTGAGAGGAAAAGTGTTGAGTTGGACGTGAAGGAGTGAGGAGGGGCGGAAATACATGTGCAATATGCCGTTAATGACTTTGCAATATACGCTAAATCCTCAGATCTGTTACAGGATGTGTATTTTATAAATTGTGTAATCTTTAATATGTTTTAACGCATGCTTCTTAGTTAACATTACGCTGTCTTTGGCTCTTTTCTGCTGTAACAAATGTAAATGTCGCCTCTGTGGGACGAGTAAGTCAAAGTCAACTTTATTGTCAATCTCAAAATATGTTTGTACACACAGAAAGATCAAAATACTGTTTCCCAAAGTCCCGAGGTATAAAAACTTACACATTCAAACGCAAGAACACTCAATCATTTACAAAAAAAACACAAAATAACCGTGCTGGATTTTTTGTGTGTGTGGGGGGGGTGGGTGTTAAAGTCCTGGTCTAGTGGGGGCAGGGTGGAGAGGTGAGAGAGAGGGGAGAGAGAGGGGAAAGGTAAAGGTATTCTGATTCTGAAATATCCACGGCTTGTGAAAAACACCAGCCTCACCGAGAGGGTCCTGATATCAGAGGTCAGAGGTCGGCTCCCTCTGCTGTTACCCATTAAACAGTAATGGTTAGCGGTTGGGAAAACATCATGTTGGTAACCTGAGTGAAGGTAAAGGTCAGGGCCGATGGGGGGGGGGGGGGGGGGGTCAGAATCAGAGACAGGTTTATCACCAGGTAGGTCGACACGTACGAGGAATTTGACTTGGTGTCGTGGTGCATACATAAAAGTAAAACACAGATTAAAAACACAGATTAAGAAACTATGATAACATTACAAAATAATAAAACATATAGTAAAATAAAGCAGTATTTACATTGAAATAGAATAACACTGCGATTCCCAACCTTTTTCAACTCAGGGCAATCAAAAAATGTTTCGCGGCCCACATTCAACCATAAACAATACGGAGTTCTGATTGGTCGATTCAGAACATGTGACACGTTGTTAATCCAGTAGAACAGACCGCTGTCGAGGACTGGAATGACCGTTGCTAAGGGGGATCGAGAAAGAGAAAGGAAAGGAGGATGAAATGAAAATGTTTCCACACAAATCATAATGTTTTGCAAATGATTCGGCGGCCCACGTGTTGGGAACCGCTGGAATAAAAGATGCTCGGTGACGTCAGGTGGGATTACCAGAGAGGTGATAATCCATGGAATCACAAACACAGCGCCATCTTTCCTCGTCTTTACTCCACGTTAAAGCATTTCCTGCTGTGGGTAGCATGTTAGCGTCAGTCTTTATTAAGTGTTTGGTGGATTTGGAAGCAGCTGTTGGCTCAGTGGGGTGTGTGTGTGTGTGTGTGTGTGTACGTGTGTGTGTGGCCTAGCATTACTATACTTGTGGGGACCTACATCTGTTTATATAGTCACGTGTGGGGACTCGCCTCCCTTATGGGGACAAAATGGAGGTCCCCATGAGGGGAGTCATTCATTTTAGGGTGAAGACTTGGTATTTTGATGCTATGGCAACATTGCTTATTTTAACTTCATGCCAATAAAGCCACTTTGAATTTAAGTGTGTGTGTGTGTGTGTGTGTGTGTGTGTGTGTGTGTGTGTGTGTGTGTGTGTGTGTGTGTGTGTGTGTGTGTGTGTGTGTGTGTGTGTGTGTGTGTGTGTGTGTGTGTGTGTGTGTGTGTGTGTGTGGCAGACAAACCAGTTTCAGTCCTGCGTTGGTTACATTTTAAATATTAGGGGCGCAGATCTTGTTGCATCATTTGCATTTTGCTTCCCTCAGGTGTTGTACTAAAAGCACAAGTGTGTGTAACGTCTCCTAAATGTGTGCGCACAATAGAACTGAAGGTGTGTGTATTGTGTGTTATGTTATGTTGGACAATACGGGATTTTAATGCATTGGCGTATTCTTGAATTACAGTTTAAAAAAAAGTCAAATAAAATATTTATTTGTCCTCTATTTCTGCAGAGGGACCCTTTGACTTATACATTTCTTGTGTCCCGTATAAAGTGTGTTGACTAAAAAAGCATATTTGGATAATCATGACATGTTTTCTCCCGTGCCCAGTGTGGCGCTCGTACACATTTCACTCCATTATTTGTATGAGGGAGGTGTGCAGAAACTCCCTTGATCAAACATTCAAACATTTCACTCTATTTCAAGAGTGTTTCATCACGCACACGCACACACACACACACACACACACACACACACACACACACACACACACACACACACACACACACACACACACACACACACACACACACACACACACACACACACACACATGGGGATGAAGGGGGGGGCTTTGACTTCCAGCTGATTAGGAAACAAACACTTGTGTCAGGAGTTTTTCATGGTAATGCGCTCGGTGCGGGTCTGGGAACATTTATCTGCAGGTATGCTGTGTTTGGGCTGGATTTTAAAGGGTTGTGTGTGTGTGTGTGTGTGTGTGTGTGTGTGTGTGTGTGTGTCGGCTCCTCGGCTGTAAGGCGATCGCACCGTGTTTGGGTTACTGAACGCTGGGAGTGCTGCCCTCGTTAAATAAGACACAGTGTGTAACACAGCTGATCAGATTAGCGCGGATGGTCAGGTTTCTCTGCCCCCCGTTCGACATCTTGACTCCATTGGTTATAAACACACTGCAGAACAAAGGGGGGGTTCACACTGATGGTACAGAGTAGTTGTTAAATTGAGTTTTACATTACATTTACGAGACGCTTTTACCCAAAAACGACTTACAATAAGTGCATTGAACCGTGAGGATACTCAGTAAAGAAGGCAAGAATCCTGCAGGTACTTTAGCTGTCGATAAGCTGAACCCTTTATAAGTGCTGCATTCAAACCTGTTTATATTATATTGGTAGAGGAAACAGGAGGACTTGCAGATGTGCGATGTGTAGACTTTCTGAGGTTCACTCTCTGGAGGAAACACAGGGGCGAGCCTTTGCAGACCATTTGGGATTCACCGCCTTACAAAACACACAGGTTTATTGTGGGGAATTCCCATTATCAGGATCATTGGGATTATCCCAACATGAGAAAGGTTTTTCTATTTGGAAAATGAGGTCGCGTTCACACCTGCCTTGTATAGTCCGGTTGAATCTAACCCTGGTGCGTTTAGCCGCTTGGTGCGGTTCATTTGGGTCGGTGTGAACGCAGTCCCGAGACCTCTGAAGTGAACTAAACAACCGGACTCTGCTCCGCTAATAGAGGTGGTCTCGGAGCGCTTGCTTGCGAAACTCTGGAGCGGTTCATGGTGTGAACGCAGTCCGCACCAAAACATAGGACGCGTAGTATTTACGTGTCACAAGAACGCGGATATCTTCAAAATCTTTAGCGAAAGAGTCTTTCAAGACATCCGCGGTTGTTTAGTTAAAGAGTGAAGCAGAATGAAGTGTTGAACAGTGTCGTGTAAAGTAACAATTCTCCGTCAACGACATAAAAGTAGGAACACCTGTCGTCAGTGAAACGCCCTCCTGACTGCAGAACGTCTCATTATGTGTGATTATTATATAATCATATGCGCGGGCCGCTAGAGTCTGTTGATCTCCAGACTAACAGCAGCATGAGAATAACCTGCCGAAAGTGCCGATGCTCCATCGCGGAGGCTCCGGTAGAAATTGCCGGGATTTGCGTGTTTACCCCCTTAATGTCTGACCAATGGGTGAACAGCATTTCCGAGCACATGACTTATGTTTAAAGTTTATAGTCCGTTTGAGTTTTGCCGTGTGAACGCAAACCGAACCTTCTGAAGAATGAAACAAAGCAACAAACTGTGGTCTGTTGAGAAGCGGACTATTAGGTGTGAACACACCCTGACACTCAGTTAATGCTCGAAATGGTCTAAAAAGAGCGCTTCCTCCATCCATCCATCTTCTTCCGCTTATCCGTGGTCGGGTCGCGGGGGTAGCAGTTCCAGCAGAGAGCCCCAAAGGTTCCTTTCCCTGGCGACATCAACCAGCTCTGACTGGGGGATCCCAAGGCGCTCCCAGGCCAGCGAAGAGATATAATCCCTCCACCTGGTCCTAGGTCCCCCTTGGTCTCCTCCCAGCTGGACGTGCCTGGAACACCTCCCTAGGGAGGCGCCCAGGTGGCATCCTAACTAGGTGCCCGAACCACCTCAACTGGCTCCTTTCGACGCGAAGGAGGAGCGGCTCAACTCCGAGTCCCTCCCTGATGACCGAACTTCTCACCTTATCCCTAAGGGAGACGCCAGCCACCCTGCGGAGGAAACCCATCTCGGCCGCTTGTATCCGCGATCTCGTTCTTTCGGTCATGACCCATCCTTCATGACCGTAGGTGAGAGCGCTTCCTTTCAGATATATTTGACCAGGTTTTGCATGATAAAGGTATTCCCAACTTTGTATGTATCTTATATATGATGATATGATTATTGTCACGATCTGTCTGTGTTGTGTTTTGTCTTGTCTTTTTCTGTCTTTGGTTTCAAGTTTTATTTTGAAGAGTGTTCACCCCCTGTCTTGCCTGTTGCTTTCTGTCTGTGTTCCCTCCTGTTTAATTACCCGATTGTGTTCACCTGGTGCCCCTGTGTTTTCTCCTCCCTCCTCACCTGTGTCTTGTTTGTGTGATTAGTCTTGTGTGTATTTAAGTTCTGGTTTTTCTGTCTGTCATTGTTAGATCCTTGTTTGTCTTTGACTGTGTCACGGGTAGAGTTCTGTTTTGGAATAAAGGTATTTTTCTTTGAAATCTGCATTTGGGTTCTGCCTGCTTCACTCAACCCTGACAATTATTTCACACTAACCAAAGAAAATGTCCAAATTAGCGATGGATATCTTGCATTTACATTCAACACGTATATACTGTAACAAACTACAGGAAATGGAAAACCACAAAAAGCAGAATAAAGCCTGCTGTGTGGAGTTGGGAAGATGCAACATGCGTTCATCTGTGATCAGTCGAGCCTTTTGTTCCCTGAGTTCTGCATCTGCAGTTTTCCTCAAGGTTTTTCCTGGAAGTGGAGAATAATCCTGTTTCCTCGGAGACTCTGTGTGAGACAATGGTCGCTGGATGAATCGTACCAATCCAGTTTCTATTGTTACGTTTGCTATTGTGCGACGAGGAGGAAAGAGTTTCTGATGAATCCAACCAAAGGTCATTGAAACACTAGGATACCATCAACGTCTCGGTTTGAGTCTCCATTTCTGTCGATCCTCAAGAATCCATGTTATTTTTTCTCCGTTGCCCATTCCCCGCTTTCTCTCCGTTTCATTCTCCATGGCTTCTCACCCGTGATCCATCCGAACCACAATCCCTTATAAGGCCCAGTGGAAGCCCCCATCTGGCCTCTTATTTCCATATCAGATCTGCAGAAACAGACAGGGTTTAAACCGGATCAGGGGAGGAATGTGAGGCTGAAACCTGGACCCATCTCCTCTCAATCTGCTCGTCTCGCCACTTCCACCTCCATTTCCTCACAGCTTCTGTATCCCCCCTGTTGCACGTGTCCGTATCCTCCATGTCTACCTACCTCAAAACCTCGTCTTTTGGCAGCGTGTAAGCAGAACACGTCGGGGACGAGTTACGCTTTGATTTCATAGCTTATATATGCCGCTGCAGCGCTAAACAAAGACGACTATAACCCACATCTGAGAGCAGAGAGACAACAAGAGGAATGCAGGAAAAGCCTTACAGTACAACTCCACAGCAAACACTCTTACAACCGGCTCAAAGGACATCGCGGTTTGGGCTTACATTACATTTAAAACCCTAACATCTCTCCGTCTCCTCCTCTGTGCCTGTTCCTCATTACGATGTGATGTTTCCCTCCCTGCCCAGCTTTAATATGTAAAGTGTCGACTTTCTTGTGTGTGTGTGTGTGTGTGTGTGTTTGTGTGTGTGTGGTTTGGTTTGTTGTCGTTGAGAATCTGTTTCTGATTAAGCCGGCTCTCGCTAAGCTTTCCCTTTACTGCCACATTTGGGCCTTGTGCTTGGCAGAGGGACCTTGAGAAGGGAATATCATCCAGACCTTAATTGTTTTAAAGGCTGGCAGACCTGTGTGTGTGTGTGTGTGTGTGTGTGTGTGTGTGTGTGTGTGTGTGTGTGTGTGTGTGTGTGTGTGTGTGAGACTGTGTGTGTGATTGTGTGTATGTGTGACTGTGTGTGACTGTGTGTGAGACTGTCTGTGTGTGTGAGACTGTGTGAGACTATGTGTGTGTGTTTGTGTGTATGTGAGACTGTGTGTGTGTGTGTGTGTGTGTGAGAGAGACTATGTGTGTGTGTGTGTTGTGTTTCCCCATTCCTCCACATGCTCCTTTGTTCCCGCTCCGTCTCCCAGGCTCTGACACAGATGAAGGGATGAGAGGGCTCTCATATAGCCCGTAATGCTCCTCTCCTCTGGGGCCCAGCAGCTCATTAACCTGCGCTAGTCTCCGCATGCCTCCATTAAAGAGAGACGCCTGGCTCTCGAGGGAAAAGACCATCTCCTTCTTCCTTTTCATCAACGTTCTCCGAAGATCGGACTCATTACGCCGCCTTCATCGCGGACGTTACTATCGATGCCGACGCGTTGATTCGTCCGTCATGTCCGCTGAGCTTTAATGTGACATGTTTACCAGACATCGGAATAATGACGTCCACATTATGTACAAGTGGATTCCCATGAATAGCAAGTGGGTGCTTTAAAGGAGGACGAGTGGTGGGACGTAAACAGAAGAGGCGGCGGCGTTTACCAGGGTGGAGTTTTTTCTGAATGTAAAAGTAATCTGATTTTGGATGACCTCGATATACAAGAGAAAATACATATAAATACGTCTTTCTTATTAACGCTTAAATATCAAATGTTTTGGAATATGAAAGAAATGCTGTATTCTACACCCATGTTACACCGTTATTAAAGCTTATGAATGCACACCTATTACACTATTATTACACCTACATCACGTATAGTACACCAGACCCATGTTACACCAGACATGCTCTATTTAGTTTAGTTTACTAACATTGTAATCCTTTTAGGAATCCCTAGATTTAAGAAATGTAGCAGTAATTAGATCTTTTTTATATAACTGTAAGCAAATGCATTTTTTTTTCTTCGTAATCCCGTTACACGTAATCCATCACTCCTGGCTTTATACACGCACACGCACACACACACACACACACACACACACACACACACACACACACACACACACACACACACACACACACACACACAATACATTCCGGTACAGTCTCAGATGAGCTAAAGTCCTTTATTTCAGAAAGGGGTCAGCATCAGGGTTACGCACTGAAATTAATACAGGGAGTCATTTGCCGGTGAAAAGCCGGTTTGAATCCCAAATCTGTCCCGGTCCCTCTGCTAATCTGCTCCTGAGGGGGAGGGGGAGGGGGGGGGAGGTGGAGAGGCGGGAGATCTAACTTTCCTGCCGTCCACTCTGCAATACAGAGGAATGCCGAGATAAGCAGAAAGTCCCTGCACCTCGTCACAGAACCAATAAATGCTATCAGCGGCTTTTATTATCTTTGGAGATGAAACGATATGCAGATGGCAGTTTGTGGCCTCCATCTTCTTTTGTCCGTCTGTCCTTTTTTAGTTTTATTCAAAATGTTCATCTCCCAAACCGTGCACGCTGAAGTGTGAGTTTTGTTGAACTGCATCACTTTAACGTCAGACTCCATGTTGTCCACAACACTGACCTCTTTGTCTGCTGCAGTTTCTACGTCCGTGTGTGTGTGTGTGTGTGTGTGTGTGTGTGTGTGTGTGTGTGTGTATGTGTATGTGTATGTGTGTGTGTGTGTGTGTGTGTATATGTGTGTGTGGCCTAGCATTACTATACTTGTGGGGACCTACATCTGATTACACAGTCACGTGTGGGGACTCGCCTCCCTTATGGGGACAAAATGGAGGTCCCCATGAGGGGAATCATTCATTTTAGGGTGAAGACTTGGTTAGGTTTAGGGTTAGGGTTAGGGTTAGGGTAAGGGTAAGGGTAAGGGTTAGGGTTAGGCATGTGTTGGTTATGGTTAAGGTTAGGATAAGTCTCCAGGAAATGCATGTAAGTCAATGTAATGTCCCCTGAAGTGATGTATACATGGTATGTGTGTGTGTGTGTGTGTGTGTGTGTGTGTGTGTGTGTGTGTGTGTGTGTGTGTGTGTGTGTGTGTGTGTGTGTGTGTGTGTGTGTGTGTGTGTGTGTGTGTGTGAGAATGTAAGTGTGTGTTGGCAGACAAGTGGATGTTAGGGAGTTGCAGCGACCTGGCTCTTTCTTCAGTCCGTCTCCAGCGTTAGGAAATATTAGCATATCATTGCCGTAAGGATCTTCAAACCTCCACAATTAATGGGTTTTTAATGGTTCCCCGGGCCCCTCTATTATGTGTCCGGCCTCCTTACTCTAATCCAGCGGGGAGCATATGGGCAGCAGCCCGGCTCCACCAGGCAGACCCAGAGGGGCATTGAAACCAGAAAGTATTTAAATCCAGAGCGCTCGGGGCTTTATTTAAAAGCAAAGAAAGTGTATTTGTTGGAGGCCCTGAGAGATTTGAGTGAGTGCACGAGGGTTCTCCTTCTCTTACAGGAGCCGGATTAATAGTCCACTTGGGACCACGGTGTGAAAGCGTGTGTGCATTTCAACCAAAAATGGGTGTATCTGGAGGATTTGTAAACCAGGACAAGGTGCTTGAAGAAAGAGACAGACAAGTGAAGTAGACGGATACATAAAACGCCCTAATGTACGCTGGCGGTGTCAAATGAGATTCAAATGAAGACATTTATTTCTCCCAATGGAAGTGTTTCGGGCTGATGTGTACATTTCACATTTATACTTAATTTAATATTCCATTCCCTACACTCTTAATGTAAATAATATCCGGCTTTATATTGTGTCTAAAACCCTTCAATAGTGTTTTATTGTCAAAGTCTGATTTGTTTACTGTATATTTTCTATTCTGAGATGTTTAAATTCTAGTATTGTTAATTTCTATTTATGTGCGATGTTTTGTTTTTATGCTGCTGCAAACATTTCCTAATTTGGGATCAATAACGTACCTCCTGTTAGGGCTGCTCAATTCATCGTATTTTAATCGCAATTACGATTATGGCTTGCAACAATTACGAAAACAACGTAATCGAAATAAAACCATTATTTTTTTATTATTAATTTTTTTTGAAAGAATTTTTTTTGTTTTTGTTTTTCAGTTGAATTAAACTTAAAGTTCAGGGTAATCAACTGTTCAAAAAAAAATTCTCCAATAAATTGATGTTTTCAAAGTAAATGGATAATCGTTTTTAATAATCGTGATATCAATTATTGACCCAAATAATCGAGATTATGATTTTTGCCATAATCGAGCAGCCCTAGCTCCTATCTTATGATCTTACTGAAGAGACCACCAACCAATGCATGGACACCTAAACAGGACTCTAGCCTTTTAATGATTTACTGACACATATTGCATTTTGCAGTTCGCCTCGTGATGACGGAGTCTGTGTGTTTACGAGCTGCTGTCTAATAAATGTGCCTGTAGTTGAATTCACAACTAGATAAATATAACTAGCACACACTGTCCTTGCACCTCCAGAATATTCCCCGCTCGTCTTTGATCACAGGCAGATCACTAGGCAGTTGTTGAATTTCAAACACAAAGCAGCTTAACTCCTGCACAGACTGTGTCCTTGCTCGCTCCGCAGCCACTTTGGGAAATGCTATCCTTCTAGATGGATCTGAGAATAAATGTGTAAAGGTCGAGGCAGGCGCTCGGTCAACACCTGAGTGGAGAGCGGCCAGAAAAGCTCTTTACTCATTACTGCCGCTGTCAATGGAAAGAAGATTAAAAACGACTAAACACTGTGTCCGCTCACACTCTCTGTCACACACTCTTTCCTCCACATGATCCACTTAAGGTTTTAATGTAATGCATGTTATTGGGAGTGGGTTTGTGCAGAGATGGCAAAGTACACACATCCTGTACTCAAGTAGAAGTACAGATACTCGTGTTTAAAAATACTCTGGTGAAAGTAGAAGTACTGACTAAACGTCTTTACTCAAGTAAAAGTAAAGAGGCTTTGAAATGTACTTCAGTAAAAAGTACCCATAACTAGCAGCTGCTTTAAAGAGTACCTGACCTCCCTTTATATTAATAGAACAATAATGTCATTGTTAGCTAATGAATGTTTCCATGCTGAACAACGGCAACATGACAACGTTTCCATTGGTCCCTCTTCTTTAGAGAAGACCAGGAAATGATGGATACACGGATCGTGTTCAAATCAATAGGCACGCAATGACTCTAAAGAATAATGATCACGCACCAAACACACATTCAGACTAAAGGAACCAGCTGTTTGGAAAATGAGAGAAGTAGAAAGTACAGGTATTTGTGTTCAACATGTAAGAAGTAGAAAGTACAGGTATTTGAGTTCAACATGTAAGAAGTAGAAAGTACAGGTATTTGTAGTTCAACATGTAAGAAGTAGAAAGTACAGGTATTTGTGTTCAACATGTAAGAAGTAGAAAGTACAGGTATTTGAGTTCAACATGTAAGAAGTAGAAGTACAGGTATTTGAGTTCAACATGTAAGAAGTAGAAAGTACAGGTATTTGGGTTCAACATGTAAGAAGTAGAAAGTACAGGTATTTGTGTTCAACATGTAAGAAGTAGAAAGTACAGGTATTTGAGTTCAAACATGTAAGAAGTAGAAAGTACAGGTATTTGAGTTCAACATGTAAGAAGTAGAAAGTACAGGTATTTGAGTTCAACATGTAAGAAGTAGAAAGTACAGGTATTTGTGTTCAACATGTAAGAAGTAGAAAGTACAGGTATTTGGGTTCAACATGTAAGAAGTAGAAAGTACAGGTATTTGAGTTCAACATGTAAGAAGTAGAAAGTACAGGTATTTGTGTTCAACATGTAAGAAGTAGAAAGTACAGGTATTTGTGTTCAACATGTAAGAAGTAGAAAGTCCAGGTATTTGGGTTCAACATGTAAGAAGTAGAAAGTACAGGTATTTGTGTTCAACATGTAAGAAGTAGAAAGTACAGGTATTTGTGTTCAACATGTAAGAAGTAGAAAGTCCAGGTATTTGGGTTCAACATGTAAGAAGTAGAAAGTACAGGTATTTGGGTTCAACATGTAAGAAGTAGAAAGTACAGGTATTTGTGTTCAACATGTAAGAAGTAGAAAGTACAGGTATTTGTGTTCAACATGTAAGAAGTAGAAAGTCCAGGTATTTGTGTTCAACATGTAAGAAGTAGAAAGTACAGGTATTTGGGTTCAACATGTAAGAAGTAGAAAGTACAGGTATTTGTGTTCAAAGTTTAAGAAGTAGAAAGTACAGGTATTTGTGTTCAAAGTTTAAGAAGTAGAAAGTACAGGTATTTGGGTTCAACATGTAAGAAGTAGAAAGTACATGTATTTGTGTTCAAAATGTAAGAAGTAGAAAGTACAAAGTTGTCAGAAAAATAAGTAGTGGAGTAAAGTACTGATACCAGAAAAATGTACATAGGTACAGTAAGGAAGTATTTGTACTCCACTAATTCCCACCTCTGGGGGTGTGTGTGTGTGTGTGTGTGTGGTGTGTGTGTTGTGTGTGTGTGTGTGTGTGTGTGTGTGTGTGTGTGTGTGTGTGTGTGTGTGTGTGTGTGTGTGCTGACGCAGGCTTTCTGTCCAGGTAATAGCCTGTAGCGGTGCCACAGGAGAAGTGACATTTGCTGCCACCTTAACTAGCTCATTATCGCGCTTCAGTCGTCCTCTCCTCCTCGGAGGGTAATGAGGATTTTGCTTTTCCCGCTCTGCTCCTGCCTATCGAAGTGAAGCTCTTTCTGTTTTGGGAAATGTCTCGTTCTCTCTGCGCGGTTTTAGCACGAGTGCTCGCTCTTTGAAGGAACAATGGAGGAGAGTGTTGAATCTGATGCATTGTGCTGCTCACTCACACACACATAGCTCATCTGTTAATCAGGCCTGATGCACACACTGATTGGCTCTATTGTTCAGCGTCTAGGCTTTTGAAACACACACACTGACATACACACACACACACACCTGCGTACACACACCTGTCTTCATGACTTCTTGGGTTGATTGGAGGGTTGTTGTCGATGTGGGACAGACGCTGATATTTCTCTACTCTTCATCAGGGATGGAGGGATTGATGGATGGCAGTAGATTTAAATACTAAGAGCAAAGACGTTATTAAAGGGGCCCTATTCTGAACACCTGAACATCAGCAGGAGAGGACTCTTTAAAGTAGAGACACTACATACTGATATACACCTGAACATCAGCAGCAGAGGACTCTTTAAAGTAGAGACACTATATACTGATATACACCTGAACATCAGCAGGAGAGGACTCTTTAAAGTAGAGACACTACATACTGATATACACCTGAACATCAGCAGCAGAGGACTCTTTAAAGTAGAGACACTATATACTGATATACACCTGAACATCAGCAGGAGAGGACTCTTTAAAGTAGAGACACTATATACTGATATACACCTGGACATCAGCAGGAGAGGACTCTTTAAAGTAGAGACACTATATACTGATATACACCTGAACATCAGCAGGAGAGGACTCTTTAAAGTAGAGACACTACATACTGATATACACCTGAACATCAGCAGGAGAGGACTCTTTAAAGTAGAGACACTACATACTGATATACACCTGAACATCAGCAGGAGAGGACTCTTTAAAGTAGAGGCACTACATACTGATATACACCTGAACATCAGCAGGAGAGGACTCTTTAAAGTAGAGACACTACATACTGATATACACCTGAACATCAGCAGGAGAGAACTCTTTAAAGTAGAGACACTACATACTGATATACACCTGAACATCAGCAGGAGAGGACTCTTTAAAGTAGAGACACTACATACTGATATACACTTGAACATCAGCAGGAGAGGACTCTTTAAATAGAGACACTACATACTGATATACACCTGAACATCAGCAGGAGAGGACTCTTTAAAGTAGAGACACTACATACTGATATACACCTGAACATCAGCAGGAGAGGACTCTTTAAAGTAGAGACACTACATACTGATATACACCTGAACATCAGCAGGAGAGGACTCTTTAAAGTAGAGACACTACATACTGATATACACCTGAACATCAGAGGAGAGGACTCTTTAAAGTAGAGACACTACATACTGATATACACCTGAACATCAGCAGGAGAGGACTCTTTAAAGTAGAGGCCACTACATACTGATATACACCTGAACATCAGCAGGAGAGGACTCTTTAAAGTAGAGACACTACATACTGATATACACCTGAACATCAGCAGGAGAGGACTCTTTAAAGTAGAGACACTACATACTGATATACACCTGAACATCAGCATGAGAGGACTCTTTAAAGTAGAGACACTATATACTGATATACACCTGAACATCAGCAGGAGAGGACTCTTTAAAGTAGAGACACTACATACTGATATACACCTGAACATCAGCAGGAGAGGACTCTTTAAAGTAGAGACACTACATACTGATATACACCTGAACATCAGCAGGAGAGGACTCTTTAAAGTAGAGACACTACATACTGATATACACCTGAACATCAGCAGGATAGGACTCTTTAAAGTAGAGACACTACATACTTATATACACCTGAACATCAGCAGGAGAGGACTCTTTAAAGTAGAGACACTACATACTGATATACACCTGAACATCAGCAGGAGAGGACTCTTTAAAGTAGAGACACTACATACTGATATACACCTGAACATCAGCAGGAGAGGACTCTTTAAAGGAGAGACACTACATACTGATATACACCTGAACATCAGCAGGAGAGGACTCTTTAAAGTAGAGGCACTACATACTGATATACACCTGAACATCAGCAGGAGAGGACTCTTTAAAGTAGAGACACTACATACTCATATACACCTGAACATCAGCAGGAGAGAACTCTTTAAAGTAGAGACACTACATACTGATATACACCTGAACATCAGCAGGAGAGGACTCTTTAAAGTAGAGACACTACATACTGATATACACTTGAACATCAGCAGGAGAGGACTCTTTAAATAGAGACACTACATACTGATATACACCTGAACATCACCAGGAGAGGACTCTTTAAAGTAGAGACACTACATACTGATATACACCTGAACATCAGCAGGAGAGGACTCTTTAAAGTAGAGACACTACATACTGATATACACCTGAACATCAGCAGGAGAGGACTCTTTAAAGTAGAGACACTACATACTGATATACACCTGAACATCAGCAGGAGAGGACTCTTTAAAGTAGAGACACTACATACTGATATACACCTGATCATCAGCAGGAGAGGACTCTTTAAAGTAGAGACACTACATACTGATATACACCTGAACATCAGCAGGAGAGGACTCTTTAAAGTAGAGGACACTACATACTGATATACACCAGAACATCAGCAGGAGAGGACTCTTTAAAGTAGAGACACTACATACTGATATACACCTGAACATCAGCAGGAGAGGACTCTTTAAAGTAGAGACACTACATACTGATATGAACCAGAAAATGAGGGACATATGTCCGCTTTAAAACATCAACATCCAGACTGTGGCATCTGCATTCAGCTCTCTGCTGCTGACTGACATGAACACCGGCAACATGAGATGTGTTTGTTTAGAGGGTGTGTGAGCACAGTGGCTATACAGTGACACACACACACACACACACACACACACACACTCACAAATCAACGACCCAGAGCACAGTTTGTGCTGGAACGCCCCAAGCTTTTGTCCCGCTCGTGTTTTCTTATTGATAAGGCTTGCAAGAATTTTCAGGGGAAATTAAACGCGTTGAGAGATTGATTATAAAACAGTATGTTAAAAATGTGCTTTCATGTCCTCTTAAATGTCTGTTAAAAGCACATACATATGTTCACATTCCTCTGCTCTGAAGGAAGATTGAAGTTAAACTCAATTTATTTTATCCACAAAAAGTAAAAAATACAAGAACAATCACAAGGCATGATGGGAATATGTGATAAGCCGTCTGCAGCTGGAGAATAGAGCCTCAGACACTTAACAGTTCATGTATTGTAGAGACAAGCTATAAACACCCAACACTAACCAAACACAACTAACTACCTAACGTTCCTAAAACATTGGTTTAAAATATATTGGATATAATAAACACAGATATATGACAAAGGGGTTGAATGCATACAGACTGAGAGACACAGATAAATACTAGGGCTGTCAAACGATTAAACATTTTAATCAGATTAATCACAGTTTAAAAATTAATTAATCATGATTAATCACCATTCAAACTATTTCCAAAATATGCCATTTCTTTATGTATATTGTTGTGGGAATGGAAAGATAAATGAAAGAAGGCGGATATATCCATTTAACATACAGTATGTATGTTTATTATAACATTGTTCTGTGTGTCAAAATGAAAGACAGCCCACACACCTATCAACCATCAAACCGTGGGGTCTTATTTCATTACGTGTTCTATCAACACGTAATGTTGTATCGATGTAGAGATGTAGCTATTACAGCAAAAGTATTCTCCGTCGGGACTTCCTGCAACAACACCACGCTGTTATCTTGATTCTGATTGGCCAGAAGACATTATCAAATATGTTCTATTGAGAAGACGATCACTACGTGACAAAAGTTTTCAAAACAGTTTCTAGTCTTCGGTATTTCCAGACAAGTGGCTGAAATCAATCTGACTAACTGCTGTCTGTGCAATTCTCGGCGCGAGTTGGCGAACTTTATTTGGGGCTAAGCCATTTCTTGGTATGGGTGTAGCCTACCCCAGCGCCGCCACTGGTGGGATGTATGGGGCGGGCCATTCTGCACATGCGTTAAATGCGTTAAATATTTTAACGCAATTAATTCAAAAAATGTATTATCGCCGTTAACGCGATAATTTTGACAGCATTAATAAATACATTTTTAAAGGTTTGTTAACCTAACATTAAAAACGATCCAGGGCCAACTACAATGAATACAAATCCATAAGCCAGTTGCTGTGATGTACACAGTGACATGTTGACAGGAAACAGGACTTTGAAACAACCAGGCTGCAAAAACAGTGAATTCTGGATGTAAACATGTACCGTGGAGCCTTCTCCAATAGCTACCATAAAACCACTTTTTACATATTAAATACACCCTATTAGGCTTTTTGGGGTGTTCCCTCTCCTGTAGTGTGTTATATTGTTTTGAGTGCACGTTCATGGACCTGAAAATGTCCCTTTAATCCGTCCAATGTGTCCTCTAACGGTTAAAATAGACGTAGCGTGAGCTGTGGTTTCGGGGCCAGATTTCTTCAATGAGTAAGAAAGATTTAATGAAGAAACAGTTTTTCCAGCCTTCTTTTTTTGGACTTTTAATGTGGGAAACTCATGTTACACTAAATATGAATCATAGCAGATTATTTCTACATACTTTAAAGCCAGCCTGCAGGCGGACTTTAACAGAACTGTCTTTGCATGTCCGTGTTTGAACAGTGTTTCTGCTGTTGCGTCAGCTCGGTACAGTCAGCTATCCAGCGCCGGTCTGAAAACAGCCCAGGGCCTGTTCCTTTGTCTTCCTTTCACTAATTGAATGTGTGTGTGTGTGTGTGTGTGTGTGTGTGTGTGTGTGTGTGTGTGTGTGTGTGTGTGTGTGTGTGTGTGTGTGTGTGTGTGTGTGTGTGTGTGTGTGTGTGTGTGTGTGTGTGTGTGTGTGTGTGTGTGTGTGTGTGTGTGTGTGTGAGTGTGAGTGTGTGTGTGTGTGTGTGTGTGTGTGTGTGTGTGTCTTCACCTCAACCACCATATCCTGACTGTGTTTACAGCGTTAATGTCAGGCGCAGACAGTCTGAGTCATGATGTGTTTTAGACCGCGGGCCGAGGCCTCTCACAGGTATCAGTCGGCATTACAGGTTCCCACAAGAAGAGACGGCACATACTCAATGCAAACAACATCCTTTACTCAAGTAGAAGTACAGATACTCAAAAATACTCTGGTGAAAGTAGAAGTACTGACTAAACTTCTTTACTCAAGTCAAAGTAAAGAGGCTTTGAAATGTACTTCAGTAAAAAGTACCCATAACTAGCAGCTGTTTTAAAGAGTACCTGACCTCCCTTTATATTAATAGAACAATAATGTCATTGTTAGCTAATGAATGTTTCCATGCTGAACAACGGCAACATGACAACGTTTCCATTGGTCCCTCTTCTTTAGAGAAGACCAGGAAATGATGGATACACGGATCGTGTTCAAATCAATAGGCACGCAATGACTCTAAAGAATAATGATCACGCATCAAACACACATTCAGACTAAAGGAACCAGCTGTTTGGAAAATGAGAGAAGTAGAAAGTACAGGTATTTGTGTTCAACATGTAAGAAGTAGAAAGTACAGGTATTTGAGTTCAACATGTAAGAAGTAGAAAGTACAGGTATTTGAGTTCAACATGTAAGAAGTGGAAAGTACAGGTATTTGAGTTCAACATGTAAGAAGTGGAAAGTACAGGTATTTGAGTTCAACATGTAAGAAGTAGAAAGTACAGGTATTTGTGTTCAACGTGTAAGAAGTAGAAAGTACAGGTATTTGTGTTCAACATGTAAGAAGTAGAAAGTACAGGTATTGGGTTCAACATGTAAGAAGTAGAAAGTACAGGTATTTGTGTTCAACATGTAAGAAGTAGAAAGTACAGGTATTTGTGTTCAACATGTAAGAAGTAGAAAGTACAGGTATTTGTGTTCAACATGTAAGAAGTAGAAAGTACAGGTATTTGAGTTCAACATGTAAGAAGTAGAAAGTACAGGTATTTGTGTTCAACATGTAAGAAGTAGAAAGTACAGGTATTTGTGTTCAACATGTAAGAAGTAGAAAGTACAGGTATTTGTGTTCAACATGTAAGAAGTAGAAAGTACAGGTATTTGAGTTCAACATGTAAGAAGTAGAAAGTACAGGTATTTGGGTTCAACATGTGAGAAGTAGAAAGTACAGGTATTTGTGTTCAACATGTAAGAAGTAGAAAGTACAGGTATTTCAGTTCAACATGTACGAAGTAGAAAGTACAGGTATTTGTGTTCAACATGTAAGAAGTAGAAAGTACAGGTATTTGAGTTCAACATGTAAGAAGTAGAAAGTACAGGTATTTGAGTTCAACATGTAAGAAGTAGAAAGTACAGGTATTTGTGTTCAACATGTAAGAAGTAGAAAGTACAGGTATTTGAGTTCAACATGTAAGAAGTAGAAAGTACAGGTATTTGTGTTCAACATGTGAGAAGTAGAAAGTACAAGTATTTGAGTTCAACATGTGAGAAGTAGAAAGTACAGGTATTTGAGTTCAACATGTAAGAAGTAGAAAGTACAGGTATTTGTGTTCAACATGTAAGAAGTAGAAAGTACAGGTATTTGTGTTCAACGTGTAAGAAGTAGAAAGTACAAGTATTTGTGTTCAAAATGTAAGAAGTAGAAAGTACAGGTATTTGTGTTCAACATGTAAGAAGTAGAAAGTACAGGTATTTGAGTTCAACATGTAAGAAGTAGAAAGTACAGGTATTTGTGTTCAACATGTAAGAAGTAGAAAGTACAGGTATTTGAGTTCAACATGTAAGAAGTGGAAAGTACAGGTATTTGAGTTCAACATGTAAGAAGTAGAAAGTACAGGTATTTGTGTTCAACGTGTAAGAAGTAGAAAGTACAGGTATTTGTGTTCAACGTGTAAGAAGTAGAAAGTACAGGTATTTGAGTTCAACATGTGAGAAGTAGAAAGTACAGGTATTTGTGTTCAACATGTGAGAAGTAGAAAGTACAGGTATTTGTGTTCAACATGTGAGAAGTAGAAAGTACAGGTATTTGTGTTCAACATGTAAGAAGTAGAAAGTACAGGTATTTGTGTTCAACGTGTAAGAAGTAGAAAGTACAGGTATTTGTGTTCAACGTGTAAGAAGTAGAAAGTACAGGTATTTGAGTTCAACATGTGAGAAGTAGAAAGTACAGGTATTTGTGTTCAACATGTGAGAAGTAGAAAGTACAGGTATTTGTGTTCAACATGTGAGAAGTAGAAAGTACAGGTATTTGTGTTCAACATGTAAGAAGTAGAAAGTACAGGTATTTGGTTCAACATGTAAGAAGTAGAAAGTACAGGTATTTGTGTTCAACATGTAAGAAGTAGAAAGTACAGGTATTTGTGTTCAACATGTAAGAAGTAGAAAGTACAGGTATTTGTGTTCAACATGTAAGAAGTAGAAAGTACAGGTATTTGTGTTCAACATGTAAGAAGTAGAAAGTACAGGTATTTGTGTTCAACATGTAAGAAGTAGAAAGTACAGGTATTTGTGTTCAACATGTAAGAAGTAGAAAGTACAGGTATTTGTGTTCAACATGTAAGAAGTAGAAAGTACAGGTATTTGAGTTCAACATGTAAGAAGTAGAAAGTACAGGTATTTGTGTTCAACATGTGAGAAGTAGAAAGTACAAGTATTTGAGTTCAACATGTGAGAAGTAGAAAGTACAGGTATTTGAGTTCAACATGTAAGAAGTAGAAAGTACAGGTATTTGTGTTCAACATGTGAGAAGTAGAAAGTACAGGTATTTGAGTTCAACATGTAAGAAGTAGAAAGTACAGGTATTTGTGTTCAACATGTAAGAAGTAGAAAGTACAGGTATTTGTGTTCAACGTGTAAGAAGTAGAAAGTACAAGTATTTGTGTTCAAAATGTAAGAAGTAGAAAGTACAGGTATTTGTGTTCAACATGTAAGAAGTAGAAAGTACAGGTATTTGAGTTCAACATGTAAGAAGTAGAAAGTACAGGTATTTGTGTTCAACATGTAAGAAGTAGAAAGTACAGGTATTTGTGTTCAACATGTAAGAAGTAGAAAGTACAGGTATTTGAGTTCAACATGTAAGAAGTGGAAAGTACAGGTATTTGAGTTCAACATGTAAGAAGTGGAAAGTACAGGTATTTGGGTTCAACATGTAAGAAGTAGAAAGTACAGGTATTTGTGTTCAAAATGTAAGAAGTAGAAAGTACAGGTATTTGTGTTCAACATGTAAGAAGTAGAAAGTACAGGTATTTGAGTTCAACATGTAAGAAGTAGAAAGTACAGGTATTGAGTTCAACATGTAAGAAGTAGAAAGTTCAGGTATTTGTGTTCAACATGTAAGAAGTAGAAAGTACAGGTATTTGAGTTCAACATGTAAGAAGTAGAAAGTACAGGTATTTGAGTTCAACATGTAAGAAGTAGAAAGTACAGGTATTTGAGTTCAACATGTAAGAAGTAGAAAGTACAGGTATTTGTGTTCAACATGTAAGAAGTAGAAAGTACAGGTATTTGTGTTCAACATGTAAGAAGTAGAAAGTACAGGTATTTGTGTTCAACATGTAAGAAGTAGAAAGTACAGGTATTTGTGTTCAACATGTAAGAAGTAGAAAGTACAGGTATTTGAGTTCAACATGTAAGAAGTAGAAAGTACAGGTATTTGAGTTCAACATGTAAGAAGTAGAAAGTACAGGTATTTGTGTTCAACATGTAAGAAGTCAAAGTAAAAAGTCGTCAGAAAAATAAGTAGTGGAGTAAAGTACTGATACCAGAAACATGTACTTAAGTACAGTAACAAAGTATTTGTACTGCAGTACTCCCCACCTCTGCAGCTGTTTCCCTATGCAGACTGCTCAGGGTCTCTGAGAATATGAAACAAGCTGCATGAATACCAGTAGACCCTCACTGGGAGCGTTAAAAACATCACACGTGTATGCTAGGTTATTGCCTGGAAATGACTTTCTCCTTTAGCTTTGCTTGTCTCCTACTGTCTCTGTTATAGGCATCCTTCATACGGGGACGCTGCTCTCCTGCTATGTTTGGCCACTCCTCCAGTTGTACCTTAAAAACCTCACGTACTGTCAGCTCAGTTTAGGAAGTATTTCTGTCCGCTCGGTGCCTTTTGACCCTGCTGTGAAATGAATCATTGTTGGCTCTCCTGTTCTCAATATTTACTCTCAGAAAGTAATGAAGCGACACTAAAGGCAGCAGCTGAATGAAGACGTCTCGCCTCTCTTTTGACTTTCTCTGGCTCCAGACTCTGTTGGAACAGAGACGCTTTTAGAGCCAAGTGAGTTTCCCGTTTGGCCGGCAGCTCACACTCTGCTTCAAAACACTCTGAGGAGGAAGCGTCCTCACTAAGTAAATATACCAGCTGTGACCAAAAGCTGTGGCTCCCCCCCCCTCCCTTTACACCTCTTTACTCTCATGGATCTGGATCTGTGGACCAGTGTGACACCAGACAACGTGTTAAGTCCTTTTTATGAGAGAGACTCAATAGTATACACTTTGATCACATTTTCTGTTCCAGTCTGCAAGAGCGCATACCGCGTTCCCTTTAGTGTTTACTTCCTGTCTGTCTTCTTCTGCTGTTCCCTTTTGTGTTTACTTCCCGTCTGTCTTCTTCTGCTGTTCCCTTTTGTGTTTACTTCCCGTCTGTCTTCTTCTGCTGTTCCCTTTTGTGTTTACTTCCTGTCTGTCTTCTTCTGTTGTTCCCTTCAGTGTTTACATTCTGTCTGTCTTCTTCTGCTGTTCCCTTTAGTGATTACTTCCTGTCTGTCTTCTTCTGCTGTTCCCTTTAGTGTTTACTTCCTGTCTGTCTTCTTCTGCTGTTCCCTTTAGTGTCTACTTCCTGTCTGTTTTCTACTGTTCCCTTTTGTGTTTACTTCCCGTCTGTCTTCTTCTGCTGTTCCCTTCAGTGTTTACTTCCTGTCTGTCTTCTTCTGCTGTTCCCTTTAGTGATTACTTCCTGTCTGTCTTCTTCTGCTGTTCCCTTTAGTGTTTACTTCCTGTCTATCTTCTTCTGCTGTTCCCTTTAGTGTTTACTTCCTGTATGTCTTCTTCTGCTGTTCCCTTTAGTGTTTACTTCCTGTCTGTCTTCTTCTGATGTTCCCTTTTGTGTTTACTTCCCGTCTGTCTTCTTCTGTTGTTCCCTTCAGTGTTTACTTCCTGGCTGTCTGTCTTCTTCTGCTGTTCCCTTTATTGTTTACTTCATGTCTGTCTTCTTCTGTTGTTCCCTTCAGTGTTTACTTCCTGTCTGTCTTCTTCTGTTGTTCCCTTCAGTGTTTACTTCCTGTCTGTCTTCTTCTGCTGTTCCCTTTATTGTTCACTTCCTGTCTGTCTTCTTCTGTTGTTCCCTTTCGTGTTTACTTCCTGTCTGTCTTCTTCTGCTGTTCCCTTTAGTGTTTACTTCCTGTCTGTCTTCTTCTGCTGTTCCCTTTATTGTTTTCTTCTGCTGTTCCCTTCAGTGTTTACTTCATGTCTGTCTTCTTCTGCTGTTCCCTTTATTGTTTACTTCCTGTCTGTCTTCTTCTGCTGTTCCCTTTATTGTTTACTTCCTGTCTGTTTTCTTCTGCTGTTCCCTTCAGTGTTTACTTCCTGTCTGTCTTCTTCTGCTGTTCCCTTTATTGTTTACTTCCTGTCTGTCTTCTTCTGCTGTTCCCTTTATTGTTTACTTCCTGTCTGTTTTCTTCTGATGTTCCCTTCAGTGTTTACTTCCTGTCTGTCTTCTTCTGCTGTTCCCTTTATTGTTTACTTCCTGTCTGCATCTGAAGTTTTTATTTCATCACATGAATTTTGAAACATGCTAGACATTAAAATAATGATGCCTTTGTTTTTTTAACCACTTCCAGTCTGAGGCGAATACCTGAGTTGTTGTTTAATTCATGAAAGGCAGCTGTCGCGTTCTGCACGATGACGCTATAACCAGTAATGACGTTTAATGAAATCATTTGATATGCTTTTATCCACATGACGTCTGTGGAGGCATTCAATTAACTAAAACAGGACTGAAGCCAACAGACACATCATTCCTCTCATGTCGAGGAATTGTACGTCTCTTTTATCACAGTAAATAGTTTAATAATAATTAGACATTCAGTACATTCAACAGTGAAAACCATCTCTGTTGTTTAAATCAGGCTTCCACTGAAGTATTCATTAGAGGGATAGTTTGTATGGCTTTACTTGTGTTTGTTAAAGGCACATATACAGGAAATTGAAGACGTTATATAGATCTATCGTCTCGCCAAAGCCACCAGACTCTTGTCATTTTAACTCCAGAAATACAACTAAGTAAAACATAGATGCATTTTTGAATCTATTACTATATTATTGTATCAATGGTGGCTTAGGTGAGAGCACAGATGTATTTAAAAGCTTCAGTTCCTGTCAGAAAGACCTGTTGGACAGGAAGGATAAATCAAATGTTTTAAATAAAGCCATCACAGACTTATTTCTGGTGTGTCTTTGTGTCTAAAGTCGTTTTATAGCCTCTCTTCCCCACAGCAGTACACTGTTAGCTTCCTGCTGCTACTCCTGTCTGTTTCTACACATCGAGTGCCGGGTATAACAATAGAGAAGAACCTCAAACAACCCCAATTCAGAACATCCAGACCTTCTTTTTAAATAGCACAAACACTATGTTGAATAAATCCACACACGCTGTGCCTGAATTAGCAGAAGTGCCGCGTCTGAAACATCAAAGATGTAGCTCCGATGAGGAAGGCTTTAATTAACTTTAATTAGTACATGTGTATACCTTAGTTACTGTTTGTTGTCAGCTGTATTACATCTCCGGGCTCTATGAAGGCATTAGCGGCCAATTTGGTTTCTTTTTCAGCCTCTTACTGTATTGTTTGTGTCGTCATAGCTGAGCAGCTCTCGAATGCTAACCAAGCAACCATACACACACACACACACACACACACACACACACACACACACACACACACACACACACACACACACACACACACACACACACACACACACACACACACACACACACACACAATTAAATTCAAAGTGGCTTTATTGGCATGAAAGTTAAAATAAGCAATGTTGCCATAGCATCAAAATACAAAATAATTATACACACACACACATTTATGCATGTATGAACGTTAAGCACACACACACACACACACACACACACACACACACACACACACACACACACACACACACACACCGCTGGAATAACAATTTGGGGGGGGGTGGGGGTCATGGATGTGGGACTCATTAACAATAATATTATGGATTCCAGAGGTCAGTCAGCCGCCACGCCGCATTAAAGGACAGGTGATTGATCTGAGCGAGAAGTGATCGATAGGCGACCCCCTGCGGAGACTCTCTGCTTTGTCCCCCCCGCCTGCATTAATGTGAATACATGTATTTTTATTGCTCCTATAAGACGGTAATTTGATTATCTTAAAGTAGACAAAACAAGACCTTTAAAGGTGGGAGGTAGAAGGGTTAAACATACGGCACTTTCACCCACGGGAGGGGTTTGTGTCCCGTGTGAAACTAAAAGCCAATCAGAGGGTGAGGGGTTTGATCCCAAGACCCTGAAGTCAACACAATGAAGTGAAGGCAAGATATTAACCCTACATTTCTCAGCTATATTGGCTATAAGACACGTAAAAGGTTGTCTTACCTAACGGTGCGTTCACCCAGGATGCAAAGCGAAAAAAATTCCATCCTCAATTCCGAAAGCACGCATTTTAAAAGTGTTTTGCCTTGTCTGTGGTCACACTCACCAAAGCATGAATTCATGTTTTGTATTCATCCATATCAGCATGTAGTTATTTCTGCATCATTTTGATACGTGTCTCAAAGCTACATCACGGCAAATATGTATATTTTAGCGACTAGCGCATGGCAATTCTTCACTTAATGTCCATGCTCCTTAAAGCTTGGACTTTGGGAAACTTTGAGATTACATTTTTCCTCATTTTCTGACATTTAACCACGTAATGCCACAGGAGGTCTTTCCTCCCAGTGACCGTAACCTCTATACCTCCTCCTCCTTCAGCAGGGAGAACAGCAACACCGACACTATATTCAATATCAATATCACCATTACAAACACTCTCTGCTTTATCAGGTGCCATAATAACATGTGCAATGACGTATCTGCCTCTACGTTTTTCTGTACCGCTCCTCATAGTTCTTACATTCATGATTTGTCCATCTTTGTTTCTTGTAGTTTAACTTGTTCTTTTTGCTGCACTGTAAGTATTATTATTATGTTAATTGTATCGCTTGTAACGGCCCGTCCACACTACGGCTTCGACAGCTTCAAAAACGGTTTCCAACTCGTCTGCCCATTCACTGAATGGGGTGACGGCACTTTTCGCCGAACTGCATTGTGGGAAGCAGAGCGGAGCTTTCCTGGCGTTTCAGGCTGCAAAAGTTGAGCAATGTTCAACTTTTGAAGCTTCTGAAGCTTTCGGTGGAAGCGTCAGCCAATCAAATCATATGCCAGTACAAGCTCTAGCCAATCAAACCGCTGCGTTTGTGTGTCAGGGGCGGGAGATTCATGTGATTGGTTGTTGGTCGAGCTTCAGACACGCCCAGCTCCAAGCTTTTTTTGAAGCTGTAGTGTGGACGGGCCGTAACTCTGGCACAAGCATTTTGTTCGGGATAAACAAAGTATTATCTCATCTCATCTTAAATACCAATCAACAAACAAACAATCAACAATGAACTTCATCGTTGGTTTTGTGTATCTGTGTGTTTGTGGTGGGGGTTATGGCTGCTCCGTCACCCGCGGAGCGACGGGAGGCAGCTGCACGGATCTGTCTCTCGCCCGGCGTGAGGTGAAGGGGGAGAGACAGGACCTCTGGCTGCATGTCAGCTGGCCTGTTCCCCAGACCCCCCCTAGCCTCACCCCGTCTCCAATCAGTGATGGGCGGATGGTTTGGAGGCGTTAGTTCAGCCCCACGGCCGCCCGCTTTATTGGGCGCTCACTGGGGATTATTGTTATTGAATTATGGAGGGCCTCCCTTCAGGAAGTCTGCACGGCAGGCCTTCACGCAGCTGCTGATGTGAGACGCTAAGTCCCGCCATCCTCACCAGAGATGGAAAAAGTACACACATCCTTTACTCAAGTAGAAGTACAGATACTCGTGTTTCAAAATACTCTGGTGAAAGTAGAAGTACTGACTAAACTTCTTTACTCAAGTCAAAGTAAAGAGGCTTTGAAATGTGCTTCAGTAGAAAGTACCCATAACTAGCAGCTGCTTTAAAGAGTACCTGACCTCCCTTTATATTAATAGAACAATAATGTCATTGTTAGCTAATGAATGTTTCCATGCTGAACAACGGCAACATGACAACGTTTCCATTGGTCCCTCTTCTTTAGAGAAGATCAGGACATGATGGATACACGGATCGTGTTCAAATCAATAGGCACGCAATGACTCTAAAGAATAATGATCACGCACCAAACACACATTCAGACTAAAGGAACCAGCTGTTTGGGAAATGAGAGAAGTAGAAAGTACAGGTATTTGAGTTCAACATGTAAGAAGTAGAAAGTACAGGTATTTGAGTTCAACATGTAAGAAGTAGAAAGTACAGGTATTTGAGTTCAACATGTGAGAAGTAGAAAGTACAGGTATTTGTGTTCAACATGTAAGAAGTAGAAAGTACAGGTATTTGAGTTCAACATGTAAGAAGTAGAAAGTACAGGTATTTGGGTTCAACATGTAAGAAGTAGAAAGTACAGGTATTTGAGTTCAACATGTAAGAAGTAGAAAGTACAGGTATTTGGGTTCAACATGTAAGAAGTAGAAAGTACAGGTATTTGAGTTCAACATGTAAGAAGTAGAAAGTACAGGTATTTGAGTTCAACATGTAAGAAGTAGAAAGTACAGGTATTTGGGTTCAACATGTAAGAAGTAGAAAGTACAGGTATTTGAGTTCAACATGTAAGAAGTAGAAAGTACAGGTATTTGAGTTCAACATGTAAGAAGTAGAAAGTACAGGTATTTGAGTTCAACATGTAAGAAGTAGAAAGTACAGGTATTTGTGTTCAACATGTAAGAAGTAGAAAGTACAGGTATTTGAGTTCAACATGTGAGAAGTAGAAAGTACAGGTATTTGGGTTCAACATGTAAGAAGTAGAAAGTACAGGTATTTGAGTTCAACATGTAAGAAGTAGAAAGTACAGGTATTTGAGTTCAACATGTGAGAAGTAGAAAGTACAGGTATTTGGGTTCAACATGTAAGAAGTAGAAAGTACAGGTATTTGAGTTCAACATGTGAGAAGTAGAAAGTACAGGTATTTGAGTTCAACATGTGAGAAGTAGAAAGTACAGGTATTTGAGTTCAACCTGTAAGAAGTAGAAAGTACAGGTATTTGTGTTCAACATGTGAGAAGTAGAAAGTACAGGTATTTGTGTTCAAAATGTAAGAAGTCAAAGTAAAAAGTCATGTGGAGTTCATCTGAGCGACTCAGACTCGTGCAGGTACACACGCTCACAGTGAAGGAATGCACCTTTTATAGTCATCTGCCTCCAGGCTGGCATTACCCAAGCATCAAGAGGTGAATACATGGAAAGTGTGAGGCAGACAGATGAAGGGGGTCACATGGGGAGAGATCTGGGTGTGTGGGGTTTTTAGGGGGGGAGGTTTCCAGTCTTTCCATATCGTCTGTTGCCATCCCAGTCATTCCCCCTGTGGTGGAAAGCCCACACTTAATCACCTTCTGGTAAGAAAATATCGAATATAATCATTTATTGTCACGTATACAGGTACAATGAGATAGAGCTACTCAAACAAGAGACATTCAGGAGAAGACAACATACAAACAACAAGCATTCATACTTCAATATGAACACGCTTTAATATACAAGCTTAAACCAAAGTTGTGTTATTTAATCAAGAAAACCATCAACAATGTAATTACAACCCTAACGTCCATATGATAATTGCCTGACGATGGTCAAGACTTCTGTCTGAGAACATTTGGTAGTTAGGAAACCTATATATATATATATTTAATTATTATAAATTCCCATCATACCCCTTAGGACTCACGCATTCCTCACCCCCCCAAAAAACCCTCCCCCCTGCTGCTGTCTGGCCTCAACACCCCTCACTGAACCCTCACACTGGTGTTCAGTGGAGGGGCACAGACCCAGAGACACCCTGGAGACTGGAAAACATTTATGCATGTATGAACGTTAAACACACACACACACACACACACACCCACACACACACACACACACACACACACACACACACACACACACACACACACACAGGTTAGCTCTGCACCGGCTCCATGCCTTTGTAAGGAGTTGAGATTATGATTCCCCTTTGTGCCGCAGCCGGAGGATTACAGGAGGTGATCCTGGCTCTGATGATTTCTTGAGACCTTCCTCTTATGTACGGTAGATTAGTTTACAGAACATCTCAGGATCGGTTGATGTCAAGAAACCATTACGGCAAACTGAATTCTGCGCGGTGATGCTCAGCCGATTACCGTGGAGGTAATCTGGTTAAAGACTAAATCTACGGATTAATTTATATCCACCAGGAAACAGTTCATGACACCATGAATGCTTCCTCCTGACCGTCTAACACACTTACCACATGAGATAGCTTATGGGGAGATTAGGGGACCTTTGAACCTCAAGCAAACACACACACACACACACACACACACACACACACACACGTGGATTTACACCTAAATGAAAAAACACATGACATCTGCTGCTCTGCATCAACACCCGGGACTCTTCATACAAACACTTCATCCTCTCGGGACTCAAATCCAAACAACAAGAGCTGTTTGTCGTTTTAAATAATCAAACTGAGATGATCAGTGCTTCTCTGTTTACATCATTGCTAGCGTTGTAGTACTCAACATCAGACCACTTCTTGAGGGTCTTGTCACAGTATCAAACACATTTTTACTCTGCCTTTTTTCCGGTCTCAGACAAAGAGGAAGCAGGATTTAAAACCAGACTACAACTGCTAAAACAGTCTGATTTAGTTGTTAACATCTTAAAGGTCCCGTGTCATGGCCATTTCTACTGATCATAATTCCATTGTTGAGGTCTACTAAAATAGATTTAAATTACTATACAGCATCTCTGTATAGCATGTGTATTCACTCTCTGTCCTAAACGGCTTGTTGGAGCTCCGCCCCCCTCCCTGTGAGCCCAGTGTGCTCTGATTGGTCGGGACGTTGCGAGGCTCGCTGCTCAGTGAGCTGTCTTACTGGTGTGGTGTCCGGGTCGGCGATACAGCGAGACAGCGCTAAACTCACCCTGAGCACACAAACACTCACAGCCGAAGTAAAAACAATAAGTGTGGCTTGATATTGAGAAAGAAAAAGGTTTCTAACGCTGTGAGTCAATGGGTCTGCATTTCTCCGCCATCCCAACTCGTCTATTACCAGCGTTCAGGGAGCTCTATGCAAGTCAATGGGACCCCCTGTTAGTTGAACATGTACGCTAAAGGTCCCCCCACTGCGTTTGATAGTGACGCCAAGGGATCCTGGTGTGTGAGGAGCTCCGTGGATTGGTCCATTTTGGTTCCGGGAACCGCATGACGTCCCGGTAGAAACAATGGAAAAAGAGAAATGTCCAACGAGGCGTTCTGGGGCAGCAGACAGGTCTTCTCTGTGTTAGAGTTTTACTCGCTACAGGGTGTACTTTGAGGGTTTGTGACTCTGCAGACCGTTTACATGCAGAAGAACCTTCATAACAACAAGGGGACGGGTAAGAACCGGAAAAGCATGACATGGGAGCTTTAAGACTGTTATTGGATTTTAAACTCACAGCTTCAAATGCAACCAATAACTCGCAAGACATGGACAAAGGAGTGTTGTGCATGTTTTTGTTTGTTTGTCAAAAACAAAGCTACATTCCTGCACTTATAATTCACCTCTCCACAATGTTTGTCTTGTCTCAGACAAAGTGGAAGAAGGATGTTTGCCTCAATAGCCTGTGCATTGTGTGATGTGTTTGCTGACATGATGGCTGTGATCGGATGTTCAACTACTTTGAATGCAACAAATAACTCACACAACATGGGAAAGGAGCGTTGACTAAAGACGGTGTATTTGATTTCAGCTCTTTGGTTTGTATTCGTTTGCTCCTAGAAAACAAATCCATCGTTCATGCTTTTTGATTATTCTCTCCAGACGTTCTCATGGTTGATTCGTTCGGTTTTGGCATTTAAAGAGGCAAATGAAAAGATATGTGTATCTGTTTTCTGCCGTTGTTTTTATGGGACTGTGGATATGTTAGATTTGTTCCACAGTCTTCTGGATGCTTGTCATGCTTTGTGGGACTCAAACTCGTCTGAAGTTCAACACGAGTGAACTCTAAACCTCGTTGTTTTGACGTGCAGGGTGCTAACGCTGTCAGCTGTTCAGATTGTTGTCCATGATACAGCGGGATATTCTGCACCGCCTGAAACTGATCCTGACTCTGTTATTTCTGGCCAGTGTGTGATGAGTACTCTATTCCTCCTGCCATCTGCAAATCTATCTGTGTCTGTTCTCACACTCTACAAATGAGGTCTGACAGGCTGTTCTCACACACTGTCTTCAGCTTCATGCACTTATATGCATTTGTGTATAATCCACGTTATCATGGACCAGGATGTCAGGACCTCGACACAAATGCACGACCCAGAGACAAAGTCGTAAATGTAAAAAAAGTATCTTTAATTTCAAAGATCAGGAAATTCCTTTTAACAGAGTAGATACTGGAATGAACAAAAAGCACTCACAAGGAGGAACGACTATGCATTACAAAAAGAAAGAAACTTCAAGGTGGGGTAGGTCATTTTGGAGAAAGCGGCTTACTTTAGCCGGGCCGAAGCAGATGGTTGGTCGTGCTTTTTACAGCGCCACGGCTTCCACAAAGCACTTGAGATATTCATTGCTATCGGGATGTTAAGAGCATTCCATGGAATATAACAACAAGTGTATCTCGAGCCGGTTTCTCAAACTTACCTACCCCACCTTTAAGCCTACAAAATTAACAAAACAACAAAACCTGACATGAGTGAAAGCGATCTTTTCTTAGCTGAGGCTTGGCACGACTGTTCGGGGAAACCAACAAGACGAAGTGACACAGGACAGGGGAGAGACAGGACTATTTAAACATGAGGTGAGTGGGAACAGGTGGAGACAATCAGGGGCGGGGCAGACGCTCATGATGGCGGGACATGACAATAAACACAGAGACTGAGTAGAGATGAAGGATCTAAATATATGACTTCCAGGCTTTTGTAACACAACTTTAGCAGGTGTTTTAACCAAAACCACAGTCTTTTCCAAAAACTATCCAAGTAGTTTTGTTTCCTGAACGTTACCTAGTATTATTTGAATCTGTATACCGCGTGTTACAAGAATACATTGTTGCTTGACTGCATCAAAAGGAGCCCGGGACTCTCGACCGGCCCACTTCGGTACCGCCGGCCCACTTCGTTAGCGCAAGTAATTACCGCTAGTAAATTGTCAACGGGGGGGGGGGGTGCTAGTGACTTATCCGACCGGCCCACCGCAAGTATATACCTCAAGTAAATTGTCGACACCGGCCCATCAGGATTCGTCCCGATGGCCAGTCCGCCCCTGGATGATAGTCAAACCGCTGTATAATGACACTTTGCATGGGACTGTGACTGAAGTGGATAAATGTGTATTTAATCCACGTGCAAATGAACCAGAACGTATAAAAGCCAATAAAGGTTGTGTGAAAGCCTCAAAGTGAAACGAGGTTGGTGCCCCGTGCGAGGCAATACTTGTTGCGCAACTTTTGTTTGTTTGTATTGCATTGTCCTGTTGCCTCATCCTAACCAAGTTGTTCCCTTTGAAGTTTAAAAATGAGGAATAACTTTTTGTTATTTTTCAAACCTTATGATGTATAATACTATGTACGCATCTATGCAACGTCATAATGAACCAGGTAGTGTTAAAAGCAACACAGTCTAACTGGGAAGAAGGTCGAGGTAACCAAGGAAACTTCCATACCTAAGAAATGCAACTTCAGCCTCCATTTTGTTTTTAACCAAATCCACATTATCTTCATAAAACATACCCAGTATTTCTGTTCCAATGAACCCTGCCAAGTTCTTTAGACATACATAATGCATGTTACGAGAGAAAACTGTTGCTTGACATTCGAACATTGAGAAATAACCTTTTATAGAAATAATAAGAAACAGTCTTATGAGGATTCTTTGCATGCGACAGTGAATTTAGTGTTTCCTCGTGGCTCATTCTGAATGCACTGTGACCTTTGCTTTAAACAACCACTTCATGAGGGGGGGGGGGTTTGTGTCTGTGTGTCTCACGGGGGTATCCTCTGTTTGCCCCCTCGAAGAAAATACCTCCCTTGGTCTGCCACAAACCGTTAACGTTAACCTCCTCCTCCTCCTCCTCCTCCTCCTCCTCCTCCTCCTCCTCCTCCTCCTCCTCCTCCTCCTCCTCCTCCTCCTCCTCCTCCTCCTCCTCCTCACTTCCCACATATGGACACAGTTATTCTGCCTCTTGTTGTCGGGGAACAAAGAGAGTGTAAGCAGCGGTCAGAGGGGGGGGGGGCATGTAGACGCATTATATCAATGTGCCATGAATCCTTCCCACAAGGCCCTCCACTCTTCCCAGACCCCCCCCCCCCCCCCCCCCCAAAACCATTCCCCTGCAATGTGAAGATGGAAAACAGGCCTCTTGGTTTGTGTTGACCCAAACATTAATGTGGTTTCTACAGTAAAAAGGAACAAGGAGCGGTGACGCGGAGAGACATGTATTTTTTGTTCCAGAGCGAGACATAAAGCCCAGTGGTGGGATAACAGGAAGTCAGAGGGTTGTGGGGGATCTGCCTGGAGTCTGTGGTCAGCTCAGGAAAAAGATAAATAGTTGTGGGTCTTAAGCTAATTCAAGAAAATAGAAAGACCCTCCACTTGGTCTGCCATCTTAGCATCCTACATTCAAATCAAAGTATCAATTACAGTCCGCATTGAAATCTGAATTTCAAAGCGTTCATGTGTGAAATTAGACCAACGTTTCCTCTTAGTGGAGAATGATCTCATCTGTCGGAGTCGTGATAGAGCAAGAGAAGACGACAGTGTGCTGTAGCATGCTTACTTTTCGGAATTTCACGCTAGTTTTTGAACGCTTTTTGGCAGAAGATTCTTAGTGTAACAAAAACCCTCCACGGCCCCCGCTGCTAATGCTAGACATTACCTCACACAAGTGGATTTATGCAGAGGATAATCCCTCAGGTAATACGGGCATGAATCCGTCAGGCCAGACAGCAGGAGAGAGTGTGCTCGCTCCATTGCTGCCTTGATCACTTTCTCCCTTGCACCCTTTCTCCCTTGCGCCCTAGCTTCCTCGCTCTCCTGACACAGCAGATAGGAGGAGAGGAAACGCTGTCACAACCCTTTATACTTTCACTGGCACTGTAGCTCAAGGCTATAGCATACAGTGTGTGTGTGTGTGTGTGTGTGTGTGTGTGTGTGTGTGTGTGTGTGGTAATAGCAGGAAAATAAATAGGGGCTGTTGGTTTAATTCCCTCTGGTTACACGCCTTTCCCCAGAAAGAATAGACTCCCATTCACGCAAACATTGTCGCCTGCATGTGCAAACAGCCTCGCAGCCCACACTAAATTATTACACACACACACACACACACTAATACACCCCAAGCTGCAGGAGCTGATAAGTTAGGGGCACCTTGCTGCCTTCTGGCTCATTTTGACATCCACAGAATATGCACCAATCAAGCACAACATCAGATTGTGTCTCCTCCTTCAGGGTGTTATTGCACATCCCCAATTTCTTTACTGCACACACACACACACACACACACACACACACACACACACACACACACACACACACACACACACACACACACACACACACACACACACACACACACACACACACACACACACACACACACACGCTGGCTGGCTGGCTGCTGACCGGCACTAATGCCCTAATGGTTCTGTCCTACATACTATCTGTTGGAGTCCTCACTAACCCTCTCTCAGCTGGAGGAGAGTTGTACCTCTGAATATTCCTCTTGCTCCGCCTTGCCAATGCAGCGAAGATGTGCAGTAGAGGTGCAGGAATGAGTCCTAAAACTAGAATCAGCATCTTCACACTTCCTGTTCTCGTGTCTGGAAGTCAATGGTTTTCTGAACATGTTGTTAGTCTGAAATAGGGTCTGTGTTTTTCACGATGAATGACTCTAAACACCAGATTGTAAGCGGTCTTTGTGAAGATGAAATGTACGAATCGAAGACAAAACAAAGTTGAATAGGTGTTCAGAAAATGATCAAAACAGTAGGAGTATCTCCTTCCTCAGAGCGCTGCTGCTCGTGTCCTCACTGACACTAAAAGAGTGGATCACATCAGTCCGGTTCTGAAATCTCTACACTGGCTTCCAGTCGGCCAAAGAATTGATTTTAAAGTACTGCTGCTAGTTTTTAAATCATTACATGGTTTAGGACCAAAGTATATTGTTGAACTCCTACATAATTACGAGCCATCAAGATGCCTCAGGTCTTCTGGGACGGGTCTGCTATCGGCTCCGAGAGTAACAACAAAACATGGAGAGGCAGCATTTAGCTGTTATGCCCCGACACTCTGGAACAAACTACCAAATCATGCACGTCCACAGAAACGCTTACTATTTTTAAATCGAGACTGAAAACATATCTCTTTGGCTGCTTTTAATTGAGATGATCATATTCAAACTACAGTATGCCTTTTAAATATTGTTTACCTGTGGTGTTTATTTTAATTATTTAATTATCTTTGCTTTGTAATGCCTGTTGTAAAATGCCATTATATGTGTTTTTACTGTATTTATTCCTAAAAAGTCTTTTAATTTGTTTTGTAAAGCACTTTGAATTGTCGCGTACAGAAAAGTGCTATATAAATAAACTTGCCTTCCTGTCTATCCACTATCTGATTAGTCGACTACCGAACTAAGTATTAGAAGATAATAACCGGCAGATAACTTGATAATGAAACTAGTCGTTTGTTGCATCCATGGATCCCATCTTGTCTTGAATCTAGTACCAAGACGGTATGTGCAGAGACGGTTAAAGGCAAAAAATCACATATTTTTTCAAACAAAATAAGTGCTTCTCCTCCAAACCGCCACACAGTGCTCACATCCCGGCACAGTAGTCAAACAAGGAGCTCTGTTGTAATCACGTTTCGCCCTGCAGTCATCAGAAACGTGTGTTTACCACAGAGAGTATTTACTGAAATAATCCCAAATCACACGGAGACATCCCATTGGCTTTCTGTGGAGGGGACCAGGGAGATGCTGCCTTCAGGGTCCCTCAGCACATGGTCGCCACAGTGAGTGTTGTTGCTGTTTATCCAGACTGTAGAGGAGGTGCTCTGCAGTGATGGAGGAGTGCATCGACCCAGCCAGGCGATGAGGATGGAATACTAATAGGGTTAATAGAATTAATGTTGCTGTCGCCCTTGGTTGGGGAGGATCTCGCTGCCTGTTTGCAAGCTGATTGCTCCCTCATCCTGCCGCTGCAATAATGCACCTTTGTTGCAAATGTCCTTTTGTTCGTTCACTTATTGATTTTATAAAGTGCTTGTGATTTATAAGTATTTATATTCCTCGTGCCCTTGCCTGTTCCTGGTGTGTGTGTGTGTGTGTTTATGATGCTGCACTGGTCCTGAGGCAAGGTTTGTGTGTGTGTGTGTGTGTGTGTGTGTGTGTGTGCAGTAATGGAAGGTTGACATTTAAAGCAGTGTATTTAGTGCCACTGAATTAGCATACTTTAACTGGCTGGTCTATTCCTGCCGCAGAGAAGCGGGCATTAAATCCTGATGCACGATTGGTGGGCAATTTTAAAGAGCTTTAGTGAAGATTCATAGACTGCAAACTGTGCAGGTACACACACACACACACACACACTACCTTCCCCATCTTCAACTCGCTCTGACCCTAGTATGTGCGCTCGTCTGTTCTGCATACACAGCGTTTTCACATTGTATGAGTTATGAGGGTATGAGAGAGGATGTGTGTGTGTGGGGGGGGGGATAAAGGATACACTCTGTCACCAACACGTGTCTCTGCTGATGAGTGTCTGTGATCCTCCGGTCTACAGGAAGCAGGCCTGTTGTTGTTGTTGTGTACGAGTGTGTGTCGTCGTAAAAGTCATACATGTGCAGAGGAATCATAAGTCTGCGCTGTGTATTCTAATTAGCAGCCTAATGAATCTTATTTACTGCCCTCACACAGATATGGCTGAAAGTCATTAGCGGGTTTTACGTGCAGACACAGCACACACACACACACACACACACACACACACACGGGCACACAGCGGACACACACACAGGCTGAATTATTTATGTACAATAAAGCTATTTTTTAATTCAATTAGCTGTTTGCTTCTCATGTGCTTTGCCCTCTAAGACGTGGAATGCAAAGTACATTGATCTCATTGGTCGGATAATTAAAGCGCTCTGCATTTCAAACACTCTGCATAGAAATCGTCTCACACAGGTTGTGGTTATAAAGAGGCTTCATCACGTTACAGCTGAAAGTCTTTTACAGGCAGGGAAGTCTGCAAACAAATACATATTTAAGTTATGATCAGAGTTGGGTGTAACGCGTTACTGTAATAATATTACTTGTGTCGGTAACGGAGTAGTGTAACGCGCTACTTTTATAATTCAGTAATCACACTACAGTTACTAACATTGCCCCGACACGCGTTACTTCGTTACTTACTAACATCAGTCATAATCACACTGACAGACAAGAGGGGTTTCCGCCGCAGGTTTTTGTACGTAATCTGCGCGTCCACATCTCCACGTGCAGTGCTGCATAAACATGGCTGAGTCAGCGATAACTTTCGAGGGGTGGAGGTATGCCCATTATTTTGAGTTCGTCCGAAGAATAGACAGGAATGTGACGGTGAGGTGCAAACTGTGTCCAGGCCAGAAGCTGTTATCCACTGCTGGAAACACCACGTGGTCAAACCTCAACAAACACCTGCAAAGAACACATGCTAAGGTGAAGCTACCGCAAGCTATTTGTTGTGTTTATATCACGTAGTCTGTTCTTCTTCTCTGTCTTCCGGTTGTTGCCTGTTTTGAATGACGAATACACACTACCGCCGCCTGCTGGTAAGGAGAGTTATTGCCACTCACGCATGCGCAGTTCGTACGTGCTCGGCGAGTAAAGTAACGAGTAAAGTAACGAGATACTTTATGTAGAGAGTAACGAAGTAGTGTAATATATTGCTTTTTTTTTAAAAAAGTAATATGTAATATATCATATATTACATTTTTTTAGTAACGACCCCATCTCTGGTTATGATATTCTTAGATAGGCTCAGAATACATGTTTTTACACAAAGTTTCGGCAAAAAAACAACAGAAATAAAGAAAAAAGAAAAATATATTTTGACGTTTTTTTCAACAGTTTCGTAATTGTAAAAGTAAAGAAATAGAGTAACATGCAGAATATAAAAGCTTGATGACACTAAGTGTTTATTTTAAATCATTATTCCTATTTATAATAATTGTAACTGTTATACAGACCACCAAGAGAACTGGTTTTGATAATAAGTGAAAACTAGTTACATGTGTTCACGTACGACTGTGACTAACAATTACGTCTTAATTTTAAAAGTTAAAAGAAAATCCTTTATGAATCTGCCCTGTGATTCAAATCTATTAATAGATTTTAATTAGTTTGTTCCACAAAGTTTGAGGACAACTCGGTCAGGAGTTTCTCTGAAATCCTGCTGACACTAAAACCAGCAAAACCACAACAATAACAAACCAGAGGTAATTGTGAAATTGCACATGGGAAAATGTGGAGAAACCCTTTGTGTTGGCGTAGAAAACAAAATAAATGTGTGGTCTGAACCCAAAGTCACCATGATGGTAGTGTAGCTGCCCCAACAAATCTGTGGAGATGAATCAGTGTCATGTGACCCCTCACTTCCTGTCTGTTCCACTGTCTCACCAATACTACCTTTAGTGACTCAAAATGCATCCTGACTCATAGTGAAGCCTAAACAATGAGGATGACATCACCGCTTTTAGTTTTTTAATATCTCACACACATATTATCACACACACACACACACACACACACATTCACACACACTTTCAGTTGATACCCCGCTGATCTCGTGCCCAAGGGGTGAGGCGTTTCCGTGACAACCGTTGTGTCCGGCACTGGCCTGCTTTTTTCCTGAATGGGGTCAAACAATCCAAACCCCCAACGACTCATCATCAGAAGCATCAGTGTCTCCCTGCTGAGCAGTCATTGGATAACCCCTGTCCCCCACAATGCATCACACTTTCTTACCCCCCCTTTCCCCACTTTACTTTGTGTGTGTCGGACCTCAGAGGTCAGAGGTCACCATGTCTTTGTGGAGGAGCTCTCATTATCCACTGGTTGCTGTGTTGGAGGTGAAAGGTGGTGACATCGTCTCTATAGAGCTGCATGTGGTATGTAGTGTCTCTACTTTAAAGAGTCCTCTGCTGCTGATGTTCAGGTGTATATCAGTATGTAGTGTCTCTACTTTAAAGAGTCCTCTCCTGCTGATGTTCAGGTGTATATCAGTATGTAGTGTCTCTACTTTAAAGAGTCCTCTCCTGCTGATGTTCAGGTGTATATCAGTATGTAGTGTCTCTACTTTAAAGAGTGCTCTCCTGCTGATGTTCAGGTGTATATCAGTATGTAGTGTCTCTACTTTAAAGAGTCCTCTCCTGCTGATGTTCAGGTGTATATCAGTATGTAGTGTCTCTACTTTAAAGAGTCCTCTCCTGCTGATGTTCAGGTGTATATCAGTATGTAGTGTCTCTACTTTAAAGAGTCCTCTCCTGCTGATGTTCAGGTGTATATCAGTATGTAGTGTCTCTACTTTAAAGAGTCCTCTCCTGCTGATGTTCAGGTGTATATCAGTATGTAGTGTCTCTACTTTAAAGAGTCCTCTCCTGCTGATGTTCAGGTGTATATCAGTATGTAGTGTCTCTACTTTAAAGAGTGCAAAAACTATTAAAATAATGAGTTTTTCAGCCTTTTCAAGACATTTCTCACGTTCTAATCTAAAGCATCCAGATATCCCTTTTATTAAGAAAAATATTGTCTTCTAATCTGGATCTACCGTTAGCAGTGTATGCATAACATGTCTAGCACCTGGCACACATTAATAAATATAATTGGCTCTTAGCATTATAACACATTCATCAATATCACGCTCACCCTCCGTCACTAACCCTGAGCTGTTTCTCCCTCACACACATTACAGGTCGGATTGAAGTGCTTTCATATTCTCACGTACTCAGATCCCGCCGGCCATCCTTTGGCTGTATCTCACTTCCAGCTGCCAATCTCGTCCCACATTTAAACCTCACTATCCTCTGGGAGAAACTGAAACAATTTCCGTCCATTTGCACCCTCACCTGACGCTTTTTTGTCCTCATTTGCATATCTTTGTGATCTGCTTTGAAGTGCGCTGTGATGTTTCCTGACATCGGTGTAACAGCGTTGTAGTTTCTGTAAAAGCTGTGTGATTATTTTGTCCCTCGCTTATTTACGACTCTTTCTTCCTTCCAGTCGTACATCTGAGACGCTCCACCTTTAAAACGAGATCCTCCCTGGAGAGACGGCTCCGTTTTTAGAAGATATATTTTCTTAGACTTCAAGGGAATGATTGAATATACTTATAATAATCATTTGTTCCTGTAACAGCTTGTGTCTCACCATCGTAGAGCTTGTAATGCTTTGCCTTGTTCGCTTATTTACTCACTTCCTTCCTCATCACTGACGGCTCTCTTCTTAGAATAACATGAGATAAATACATCTAATTAGTTTAGTGTTTAAGTTTGAATGCCGCCGTTCTCCCTTTCCCAGTAGCCTATGAATGAGAGAGTATTCAAAGCAAACCTGTCGTGGTTTTTCTGGTCTGGTGAACTTTATTTCTGAGTGCTAAGCAGAAAACCTCCTCTCTGTGAACCTCCGTGGCCCCGCGCTCTGTTTTAATGTGAGCTAATAATAGTCCTGGCATGCTGCTGCTGTGTTTAAAGTGTGTGTTTAGGCTGATTAAAGTCGGGGTCTGATCTCATCCCACCACAGACCCTGAGAGGGTAAAGTGCTGATGTCATCATGTTCGGGCAGAGATGGTGAAAGTACACACATCCTTTACTCAAGTAGAAGTAAAGAACTTTGAAATGTACTTAAGTAAAAAGTACCCATAACTAACAGCTGTTTTAAAGAGTACCTGACCTCCCTTTATATTAATAGAACAATAATGTCATTGTTAGCTAATGAATTTAGCTAATAATCATCTTATTGATTTGCATACAGCCAGCAGCGTGTCAGAGAGAACAGTCGCAATTTTTACAGGCTCCCACTGCCTGCTAGCATCTGGCATCTGTTAGCATCTAGCTCTCCTGCTCACAAACATTTAGCCATCCCTGCTTATACAAGTAGTGGTTTTAGTTGTCTGCGGAGGCCATCTCCCACCTGTCGAGTGCGGCTGTACTGAGGTGTTTATCCTCCGGAGACGTCGCGAAGAGACTGAGCGGCTCCACCTGTTGCTGCCTGCGATCTGCGATCTACGATCTACGGACGCCTGCTCGTCGCGAAGGGACGGAGCGGCTCCACTTGTTTGCTGCCTGCGATCTGCGATCTACGGAGGCCTGCTCCCACCTGTAGAGTACGGCTGCACTGGAGTGGTTTTTACCCCGGAGTCGTCGCGGAGAGACGGAGTGGATCCACGCTTCGGGCTTGGCCTGCTTCCACCGGGCGTGTGCTGCTGTGCGGAGGAGGTTTTTACCACGGCTGGGGCCTGCTTTCCACCTGTCCTGGTTCTGCTGTAGCAGAGGCCTGCTTTCACCCTGGGGATACCACGCTGCTGCTTTCGCCTGTCCTTTGCTGCTGTGCTGATTTTGCTCCAGGAACATCGCGGATTCTGTGTGCTGGTCTGGGAAAATGGCCCATATCGGGATTCTGCTGTGCCTGTTAACTATTTTGGACTATGAGAAGATCTCTAGTCATTCTGAGGAGTCTTCTGGATTCAGGTCTGTTCTGCCACCCGCAGTGGGCATCCCCTGCAAAGGTTCGGATGTGTTACACAAACAATTACCGGTTGCCTTGTCACAGTCAATCTGCTCGACAAAATATGTTTGTCTTTTTTGTTTTCCTGCGATGATAGTTCTTCAGGACTGCTTCTTAAGCTCAAATCACACTCTCGCAGACTTTTCCGGTGATTCTAAAGTAGATGACAATGTATTTGTGTCGTTTAAGAGGAAAAGATGCCTGGTTTTGTTGTTGTTATTACTGTCAGGAAATGTACAACCTAACCCTGGTCCGCCCAGTAGTAGTAGTCAGATCGCTACTCCTGCTGATTTTAAAGCTATGTCTGGGTTGGGTTTCATCCACTTGAATGTGCGCAGTCTGTTAGGTAAACTAGATTTTGTCCATATCTGGGCGAGCTCGACTGACGCTGACGTCATTGTTTTATCAGAAACATGGCTAAACAAATCTATTTTGGCCTCTGACATTGCCTTAAATGGTTATAATGTGTATCGTACCGACCGGCCTAATAAAGGTGGTGGCGTTGCCATTTATATTAAGAATAAATTCAGTGTATCCACATTAGTTTCCAAATCTATCAGTAAGCAATTTGAATTTTTAGCCTTAAATATAGAAGTGGCAAAGGGTCAACAAGTCATGGTCGTGGGCTGTTACAGACCCCCCTCAGCTGTCAAAGACTCCTTGTCTTCGCTAGCAAATCTTTTATCGCAACTAGACTACAAGGAAATAGTGCTACTTGGAGATTTTAACTGGGACTGGTTAACTGCAGTGTCAGAGGATTTTTAAAATCTTTGTATCTCTTTAAATGTTACTCAGATTGTTGACAGTCCTACTCGCCCTAATATTAAGTCTCCAAATAAATCCTCCCTAATTGATCTCATTTTAACTAATGTTCCCTATAAATACTCATCTGTGGGAGTATTTGCAAATGATCTGAGCGATCACTGTGTTGTAGCCACAATTAGGGACACTAAGGTCCAAAAGGTTAAACCTCGTATTATCATTAAGAGAGACAAAAAACATTTTGTGGAGCAGGGTTTTGTGCATGATCTGTTTGGGTTTGATTGGGGAAAAATCGATTTGTGTGCTGATGTAGAAACCGCATGGTCTTATTTTTTATCTTGGTTTTATGGAAATTATAGATAGACATGCACCCCTGCGTACTTTTAGAGTGAAGGGACGAGACAATCCTTGGTTTTCTGCTGAGCTGTCTAGTCTCCTACATGAGAGAAACAAGGCCTGGGCAAAGGCTAGGCAATCAGGCTCAGAGGTAGAATGGCTGCGTTTTAGGCAGCTAAGAAATAGCTTCACTTCACATATCAAAAGTGCTAAATCTAAGTATTATCTGTCAGTTACCACAAAGAACCTGAACAACCCTAGAAAATTCTGGAAAGCCATAAAATCGATATCCACCGGTGATATCCGTAATGAGCTACCTCCATGCCTTGCATCTGGCTCTATATCGGACAGGGCTACTATGCTAAATTGTTTTAATGAGCATTTTGTGTCCTGTGGCTCTCTGTTTCATTCTGTTTCTAATTCTGCTTCTGTGAACACCACAGTCGGTGACTCAGAACAATGTGGTCTGGAAAACCCTTTCAGTTTTACTCCTTTTACTGTTGATGTTGTTCGTGAAGTCTTAACCAAGCTAGATCCTAAAAAGCCGGCTGGTCCGGACAACGTAGAACCTTTCTTTTTAAAGATAGCTGCAGATTTTATTGCTCCACCTCTTAATACTCTTTTTAACCTCTCTCTCAGCACGAACAAAATCCCAAAAGTATGGAAGTCAGCGTATGTCCTGCCTTTGCTAAAAGGAGGGGAGGCCACCTTATTAAACAATTATAGACCCATCTCTAAATTGTCAGTTCTGGCTAAGGTTCTTGAACGCCTAGTGAGTGAATAAGTAAAGGTGTTTTTATGTACAAATGACATCCTGTCTAAACATCAGTCAGGCTTCAGAAAACAACACAGCACCATCACTGCCACAATGAAAGTGGTGAATGATGTGGCGAGTATTTTAGATAATAAGCAGAGTTGTGCAGCTCTATTTGTTGACCTATCCAAAGCTTTTGATACCGTCGATCATTGCATTTTGAAGCAAAGGCTGGTCAGTATAGGCATGTCCAGCCATGCAGTAGGGGTGGTTTGTAAACTACCTCTCTGAAAGGTCCCAATGTGTTCAGTTTGATGGGCTGTCTTCTGAGTGGTTAAACATCACTAATGGTGTACCACAAGGTTCAGTTTTAGGTCCGCTATTATTCTCTATCTATATTAATAGTTTAGGTGAAAATGTCGAAGGAGCAACCTTACATTTTTATGCGGACGATACCGTGATGTACTGTGCAGGTCCCTCGATTAACGAGGCTGTTGTTAAATTACAGGCTGTTTTTAACATTATTCAGGCTCAGCTCTCTGAGCTTAAGCTTCTTTTAAATGTGGATAAAACCAAGGTAATGCTCTTTTCTAAAGCTAAAGCTAAAATACACCAGAGACTGCTTTGGATATTGTAACTACGCAAGGAATACAACTTGAAGTGGTTACCTGTTACAAATACCTTGGTATCTGGCTTGATGACTGTCTCACTTTTAAACTTCATGTCAATAACCTGCTTAAAAAGCTGAAGGTTAGGCTAGGTTTCTTTTACAGAAATAAGTCCTGTTTCTCGCTTGAGGCCAGGAAAAGGCTCTGTGACCTTTTTACCTGTGCTGGACTATGGTGATTTGTTATATATGAATGCACCTGCCTATTACCTGAGCAACTTAGATGCTGCCTATCACAGTGCACTGAGATTTTTGACAAATTGTAAAGCACTTACGCATCACTGTACCCTGTATACCAAGAAGGTTTTGCCATCACTTACTGTACGGAGGCTCAGTCACTGGTACTTTTTCATTTACAAAGCCATGTTGGATAAACTACCATCTTATATCTGCTCCCTGATCTCTCTGCGAATTGAAAGTACTTATTGCCTGAGATCGCATGCTGTGGTTTTATTAAATGTGCCAAGTGCTAGGACTGTCTTAGGGAAGAAAGCTTTTAGATGTGCAGCTCCACTAACATGGAACAGTCTGCAAAAAGAATGGAAAATTACCAAGCTAGTACCACTACATGTTTTTAAAGCTCGGTTGGATGCTACAAAATCAGATGCTGTTGGTACCTGTACTTGTGGTTAGATATGTAAATTGTAATCCCTGTACATTTTGCTGTATGATGTCCTTTTGTTGTTCTGTTGTTTATGTCTTCTTGTGGAACCTACTGCTGCAGGTCTCCCTTGAAAAAGAGATCATTGATCTCAATGGGATTTTACCTGGATAAATAAAGGTTTTGAATTGAATTGAATGTTTCCATGCTGAACAACGGCAACGTTTCCATTGGTCTCTCTTCTTTAGAGAAGACCAGGAAATGATGGATACACGGATCGTGTTCAAATCAATAGGCACGGAATGACTCTAAAGAATAATGATCACGCACCAAACACACATTCAGACTAAAGGAACCAGCTGTTTGGGAAATGTGAGAAGTAGAAAGTACAGGTATTTGAGTTCAACATGTAAGAAGTAGAAAGTACAGGTATTTGTGTTCAACATGTAAGAAGTAGAAAGTACAGATATTTGTGTTCAACATGTAAGAAGTAGAAAGTACAGGTATTTGGGTTCAACATGTAGAAGTAGAAAGTACAGGTATTTGAGTTCAACATGTAAGAAGTAGAAAGTACAGGTATTTGAGTTCAACATGTAAGAAGTAGAAAGTACAGGTATTTGTGTTCAACATGTAAGAAGTAGAAAGTACAGGTATTGGGTTCAACATGTAAGAAGTAGAAAGTACAGTATTTGAGTTCAACATGTAAGAAGTAGAAAGTACAGGGTATTTGAGTTCAACATGTAAGAAGTAGAAAGTACAGGTATTGGGTTCAAAATGTAAGAAGTAGAAAGTACAGGTATTTGTGTTCAACATGTAAGAAGTAGAAAGTACAGGTATTTGAGTTCAACATGTAAGAAGTAGAAAGTACAGGTATTTGTGTTCAACATGTAAGAAGTAGAAAGTACAGGTCTTTGGTTCAACATGTAGAAGTAGAAAGTACAGGTATTTGTGTTCAAATGTAAGAAGTAGAAAGTACAGGTATTTGTGTTCAACATGTAAGAAGTAGAAAGTACAGGTATTTGGTTCAACATGTAAGAAGTAGAAAGTACAGGTATTTGGGTTCAACATGTAAGAAGTAGAAAGTACAGGTATTTGAGTTCAACATGTAAGAAGTAGAAAGTACAGGTATTTGAGTTCAACATGTAAGAAGTAGAAAGCACAGGTATTTGTGTTCAAAATGTAAGAAGTAGAAAGTACAGGTATTTGTGTTCAAAATGTAAGAAGTAGAAAGTACAGGTGTTTGTGTTCAAAATGTAAGAAGTAGAAAGTACAGGTATTTGTGTTCAAAATGTAAGAAGTAGAAAGTACAGGTATTTGTGTTCAAAATGTAAGAAGTAGAAAGTACAGGTATTTGTGTTCAAAATGTAAGAAGTAGAAAGTACAGGTATTTGTGTTCAACATGTAAGAAGTAGAAAGTACAGGTATTTGGGTTCAACATGTGAGAAGTAGAAAGTACAGGTATTTGAGTTCAACATGTAAGAAGTAGAAAGTACAGGTATTTGGGTTCAACATGTGAGAAGTAGAAAGTACAGGTATTTGAGTTCAACATGTAAGAAGTAGAAAGTACAGGTATTTGTGTTCAACATGTGAGAAGTAGAAAGTACAGGTATTTGTGTTCAACATGTAAGAAGTAGAAAGTACAGGTATTTGGGTTCAACATGTAAGAAGTAGAAAGTACAGGTATTTGGGTTCAACATGTGAGAAGTAGAAAGTACAGGTATTTGAGTTCAACATGTAAGAAGTAGAAAGAACAGGTATTTGGGTTCAACATGTAAGAAGTAGAAAGTACAGGTATTTGGGTTCAACATGTAAGAAGTAGAAAGAACAGGTATTTGTGTTCAACATGTAAGAAGTAGAAAGTACAGGTATTTGTGTTCAAAATGTAAGAAGTCAAAGTAAAAAGTCGTCAGAAAATTAAGTAGTGGAGTAAAGTACTGATACCAGAAAGATGTACTTAAGTACAGTAACAAAGTATTTGTACTCCACTACTTCCCACCTCTGTGCTTGGGGTTTTTGAGTTATGAATCTGAGAGGGAATTGAACGTTGGATAGAGCCGTTACAGAGATTGGTTGTTACGACTCGCCGAGGATTGGTTTTAATAGGATGTTTGCTTTCGATATTCACTCACAATCAATGGGTCGTAAAACAGAAGAGGAAAGAAAAACATTGGCCAGTTGAGCGGTCATCATGTGTGATTTGTTGGGTGCGTTTGCTGTCCAATCACATGAGGAGAGATGGAGTACAGGAGGGGGTTAACTGCTTTTATAACGGGGGCGCATGCAGAGGCAGATCAATACGCTTTATGGTTCCTGGCCAAAAAGATGAAGTAATTGCTCCGTGTATTGACTCAAGGCTCGGGTCATTTGAGAAGGAATTGTGCTGCATATGAGCAGAGAGAATTACATGCAGGGCTTTCAGTCTTTTGTTTGGTCGTAAGTCGTGTTTTGCTTAGAAATGCTATTAACTCAACCAAATATAAGGAAGTGACTCGGTAGCATCCATGATAAGAGCTGTTTGAATTCTCTATGATAAGAAAAGAGCTTCAATACTTCCTTTATTATTTCTTTAGCTTAGTATATACTGCACCATACTTTAGGAAAGGACTCTTTAAAGTAGAGACACTACATACTGATATACACCTGAACATCAGCAGGAGAGGACTCTTTAAAGTAGAGACACTACATACTGATATACACCTGAACATCAGCAGGAGAGGACTCTTTAAAGTAGAGACACTCACTGGCGAACCGTCAGGGCCTTCAAGGTATTCAGAGAATACCCTGGAACACTCAGATAAAACAAACAAAAAATCGATTTAATTATATAAATAAGATGTATATAAAATGAATAAATGAGAATCGTATCCGTGTTGTTGATCTGTAATATTACAGTGTTACGTTGATTTGTTTGTCCTTCTCGGACCATGCACTACGCATTTTAGTGGTGTTGTGTTAGAAAGCAACCAATCAGATCTTGTTCTGGGTCTCTGGGTAGAATATCCTTCACCCAAGGTATTCTACATCCTTGATCGAATGCCCTGGCCGTTGCACTGAATGAGAGCGTACGTTTGGACTGACAGTTTGATCAATCAATCATATATTGATTTGTAGCCAATGGGCGTATTCTTTCAGAGTTTCCCTCGGTTCCAGAGTATTCTAGAAGGCCCGCTAGTTAACTGGCTCGAGGCAGAGGATCTAGATGAATGCGACGAAGCAATTAATGCCGTTTTATTGTTTTTAACGTTGAAATGACAAGTGCAACAGGTGAAGATGAAGTTGTTGCGGAATTGTTGTGAGTACCCTTTTCAAGACGACAATTCAGTGAAAAGACGGATATTATAATGCCGCGGAGGAGGGGGGGGGGGGGGGGGGGGTGTGTGTGTCTACAGAAGGTCCAGTTGTGATAGACACGGTTCGCCACTGGAGACACTACATTCTGATATACACCTGAACATCAGCAGGAGAGGACTCTTTAAAGTAGAGACACTACACACTGATATACACCTGAACATCAACAGGAGAGGACTCTTTAAAGTAGAGACACTACATACTGATATATACCTGAACATCAGCAGGAGAGGACTCTTTAAAGTAGAGACACTACATACTGATATACACCTGAACATCAGCAGGAGAGGACTCTTTAAAGTAGAGACACTACATACTGATATATACCTGAACATCAGCAGGAGAGGACTCTTTAAAGTAGAGACACTAGATACTGATATACACCTGACCATCAGCAGGAGAGGACTCTTTAAAGTAGAGACACTACAAACTGATATACACGTGAACATCAGCAGGAGAGGACTCTTTAAAGTAGAGACACTACATACTGATATACACCTGAACATCAGCAGGAGAGGACTCTTTAAAGTAGAGACACTACAAACTGATATACACCTGAACATCAGCAGGAGAGGACTCTTTAAAGTAGAGACACTACATACTGATATACATCTGAACATCAGCAGGAGAGGACTCTTTAAAGTAGAGACACTACATACTGATATACACCTGAACATCAGCAGGAGAGGACTCTTTAAAGTAGAGACACTACATACTGATATACACCTGAACATCAGCAGGAGAGGACTCTTTAAAGTAGAGACACTACATACTGATATACACCTGAACATCAGCAGGAGAGGACTCTTTAAAGTAGAGACACTACATACTGATGTACACCTGAACATCAGCAGGAGAGGACTCTTTAAAGTAGAGACACTACATACTGATATACACCTGAACATCAGCAGGAGAGGACTCTTTAAAGTAGAGACACTACATACTGATATACACCTGAACATCAGCAGGAGAGGACTCTTTAAAGTAGAGACACTACATACTGATGTACACCTGAACATCAGCAGGAGAGGACTCTTTAAAGTAGAGACACTACATACTGATATACACCTGAACATCAGCAGGAGAGGACTCTTTAAAGTAGAGACACTAAATAGTGGTTAGGAAAATACATAAAACCTTCAAGTTATTGGACCCAGCCTTTCCCTTTTCTCTACATGTGTCCGCTCTGAAGCCTGTCGCTCCTTTTCCTCCGTAACAATCTGTCTTTTTATTTCCCTCTCTCCTCCTGCTGCTCTCTCCATCCTCAGGCTGTCCGATGGGAAGTAACAAACAGCACATATAGGCATCAGGCTAACATACGCCTTATGGAGCTTACATTGTACAACAGGAATAAAGAGATGGTACACACACCACACACACACACACACACACACACACACACACACACACACACACACACACACACACACACACACACACAGAGAGCACATTTCTAAACGCTGCTTGCTACTGACACCAGAATTCTTCAGCCTGACACCGGTGATGGATTAGATGCGTTATCGAGGCAGAGAAAGGCTCCGTGTTTTCTCCCAGTGTGCAGAGAGAAACACACACACACACACACACACACACACACACACACACACACACACACACACACACACACACACACACACACAGCTGACACATGCAGCTTGTACCCATTCCACCTAAAGTAGAAATACAATAGCAGTCTGCTAAATTTCAGGGCGAGTTTGCAGCAGAGACATGCAGATAGATGGAGATAGAGAGAACATGGTGTTCTGCCAACTGTTCAATACAGACGCTTGATTTGTATCTGTGTGTGTGTGTGTGTGTGTGTGTGTGTGTGTGTGTGTGTGTGTGTGTGTGTGTGTGTGTGTGTGTGTGTGTGTGTGTGTGTGTGTGTGTGGCTGTGTGTGTGTGTGTGGCTGTGTGTGTGTGTGTGTGTGTGTTTTAGGGCTGTACCAAATGTTATTTTGCAAAGCTTCTAAGGTTTTCTAATTAAATGTGAATTGAGTGATGCATCGGGTAGTTTTTTAATGAGTATGACTCGTGTGTGTTCCTCCCCTGATGTGCAGCGAGCAGAAGAGCAGGGGAAATATTTAAAACACCAACAAATATCATTACTAGGTTAGACATAAACATGGTGTGATGTTGTGTTATCATTACATTTACATTAGAGAACTTCCTTTGGAGGGAAGTTTAGCTTTTGCAGACCATTGACATGCACTAAAACCTACAGAACACACTACAGGAGAGGGACCATCACAATAAGCAGAACAGGGCCTCTTTAATAATGGCCATCCATGCGTTGTATACTCCTGGTATTGTGCAGACCTTGGGAAACAGAGCATGCATGTGTGTGTCTCGCTGGTGTCTGACTGCTGGTGTGTTGGTGATGAATCCCCCCCCCCCCTTCCTCCCATATGACTCACACTTCCATCTCAGGCTGGACATTAAACATCCGTCTGCAGGGGAACAGATCTGTCACTGGCGAGCCACCAGCAGCACTTTCATGCATGTACAGAAAGTGTACGAGCCATTTAAGGTTAATAGTGTTTATGGGTCTCACAAACGTTTGGTGAGACAGTCGCATGTTTCTGGACTGTGCAAGGTTGATGTTTATTATTGTGTATGACCGAGTTTCATGCCGTAAAGCAGTCTAGTGCGCAGGTCCGTGACTTTAAAACGGGAAGTCCAAGGTCCGCAAGGTTTTTGAACGCCCCGTCCGCACGCCTGACGGTAGTTGTACTTGTGTTTATTTTGATATGCAGTTTAAAGTGTTTAAGTCAGTAGTGGCCCGCCAAAGGATCTATTGAATTCACATAAATAAAACCCTCAAGGCGTTCCCGTGACTACATGGTATTCATTTATACGCGAGTCAAAATCTCCTTGTAAGCCTTGGAACTTAGTATTTTTGATAATCGGCCACTGCAGAAAGTACGCGACACACGGCTGAATATTCACTCTGCGTGGTTGTAAAATGATAAGCATGCTGAGAATCTTCTTCCTGCCCTGTCCGTCACAGAGCTGATCCCGCCTCCTCACTGGCTCTCAAACCGCTGTCTGTCACCTGTCATATGAACCAATCTCACATCCAATCCAAGGCCACTTACGGAGGCTCAGATTGGTCCCATCAGACACGTTGGAGCTGATTGGATACGGTCACATCCCTCTGACCTGTGTCTGTTTCCATCAGCATGACCTCCCTGCAGAGAGCAGTTTCTGAGCCGTGAGACGGAGGGTAATCCCGTGTGTGGATCAGCAGATAAAGGCTCTGCTGGACTGGATTAGATGCAGGAGATATCTGCCGGATAGTTACTGTGAGACTTCAACTTCCACTCTGCCCTCTGCGAGCACGATGTGTTTCTGAGCCTCTAAGCACAGTCTCACTACAATCAGCTCCCGCACTGGAAAACAATCTGCAAATAGAACAAGTGAATCTTTAGCTTGGAGAGATTTCTTGAAATAAGACGGGATGTTTATATAAATCACATCTTGTAATTAGCTGGGAAAAGTTATTTTGAGCTATATTTGACCAGAATCACGATGTTGTGGTACAAAATATAGACCCTCCGGAAAAACGCGGGCAAAAATCCTTGATTATGCGATTAAACATGCGGGGGTTTTATGTGATTTTATGCGGTGAAATATGCGGGAAGTTGCGTAAAAGAATAGATTTTTTTTTAAATATTGGGCTGTCTTATTTATTCTCTCTCACACACAACCTGCCACTAACGTTAAACCCCTTTCCTATTCAATTAAACACATTCAATGTTTATCTATTGTAAAAGCAATTGGGCTATTTTAATCACACACTCTCTCTCACACACACACACACACACACACACACACACACACACTCACACACTTCTCCGCCTCATTCTGTTTTCATTTACTTGTTCGTTATCTGACCAGCTTCAATCTTGTAGGCTTCTCACCTCGTTTCTTGTAGCCCTCGAAAGGGTTTTGGAGGTCGATGCCTCGGTGAACGTGAGTTGTTTGGCTTTCACACAGTTGCACGGGTGCAGAATAGTTTCCCCCCATTTCCGTGCAAGACATCGGGGAACTGCTTTGCCCGGTCTTTAGCAGAAATGTTCGTCGGTAAATTAGATGGATTAGATGTTTTCATTTTGGTGTTTTCTCTCTCGTGTGAGTTCCACACGTTCACTCTACGGTGTTGTTTACCTTCTGTGATGCGCGAGCTGATGACGTCGCGGATTATGCGGCTTTTTGATAAATATGCGGCCTTTTAAAAATCTGCGCCATTTTGCTGATTATGCGGTAAATTCTGCGATTGCAGAATCGCGTTTTTCTGGAGGGTCTAAAAATAAGTCAGAAATGGTCAAAATGTCTGTTTTCTGACGTAAACATGTGGTTTCTAATATACAGAAAGATTCATTTTTTGAAACATGATAATCCATCTTTAAAAACATGTTTTACAAATGTAAACATCTTCAACAACTTCAAACATCGCAAAATAAACTGGTCAGACTACTGCTTGACCTTTCATCTAGAACCCACCTCACCTCTGCCCACTTTGACAACCTAGGATGGCTTAGAGTAGACGACAGAGTACAGCTACTTGCAATGGGCCTGGTCTACAAGATCCACTACACCTCTATGGTACCCATGTACATGTCAAAATTCTTCCCAAAGGTCAAGGAATACCATGATCATAACACCAGAGGGAGCTCCACAAATCATGTGAAACCCAGATTTGGCACAAAAAAGGGGGAATACACGTTTCACAATTATGCCACATCAAGGTGGAACGCTCTTCCCACAACTGTAAAGGAAAGTAAAACTATACTTACCTTCAAAACCTCTCTTAAAGAGCACCTTCGGGGGAGAGCATTGCAAAACTGGCCCCGGTAATGGTACAAATCTCAACCTGTCGTTCAATGGACAGCTTCCCCCCCCCCCCCATCTATGTATATACTCGCATTTTAGACTCTGTTACTAACTGTATATCTGTAGACTTGGTATGTCTTAAATGTCCGGTTAGGATGTATTAGAATGACATCTAAAATGTAAATTGTAAATAAGCAATCTGTATGTAAAAAACCACCTGTATGTAAATTGTAAATAAGCCATCTGTATGTCAAATATGTCTTATATGTCTTAAATGATATGATGAATTGGAAATGGGGGACCCTGATGTAAACAAGACGAAAGTCTTTCTCTGGTCTGCATCCCCTTAACAATTGTATGTTTTGAGCTGTACTGTACTGTACCCAATATACAAGCTGTTAATACACTTTTCAATCAATCAATCAATCAATCAATCAAACCTCTTGACCTTGTTTCATCTGAGATACAACTCAAATGAGGATGTTTTCAAGAGTCAGTGATTTAAAAACAACACTCCATATCTCACTGCATTGTTACTTCCTAAGTTATGTCTCGTATCAAGTGTAACGACATGTTCTGACTCTAAATTACACAACTATACTTGGCTAAGATTTAGATTTTGTACAGTGCTTTCTGCTTTTCTGGGACGCGGTGGGAGGAAGACCTGACATTTGACTTCATCCCGAGCTGGAGCAAAGTGTTGGTGTGTGTTCTGGTGAAGGTTCCCATGCATGGGTAACAGAGAGGTGTGCAGAGTGTGTGTTGGTGGTGCAGAGAGTGTGTCGGTGGTGCAGAGTGTGTGTCGGTGGTGCAGAGTGTGTGTCGGTGGTGCAGAGTGTGTGTCGGTGGTGCAGAGTGTGTGTCGGTGGTGCAGAGTGTGTGTCGGTGGTGCAGAGTGTGTGTTGGTGGTGCAGAGTGTGTGTTGGTGTTGGCAGTCGTCTGTAAGAACGTTCCAGAAACACTAACCTCCCTCAAGGCTAAGGTTAGAAAATAGCCTCTCTTTTCCAAATCCTTAAGGAGAGAAAGCAGCTTCAGGTAATGGCTAGCAGCTGCGGCTTTAACTCAGAAACATTCTTTAAAAATTGACGTTGAACAAACACCGGGAGACGAGCTGGGAAACACAGAGCAATCAGAACATCACTAAATCCTCTTTTACTGCTAAATGTACACTTTGGTGTCAAGTAACGAAGTACATTTACTCAAGTACGGTACTTACAATTTAGAGGTACTTGTACTTTAATTGAGTATTTGAATGTTTTGTTACGTTGTACTTCTACTCTACTACAGTTCAGAGGTACATGGTGTACTTTTACTCCACTACATGTATGTAATACCTTTAGTTACTTTCAGTGTTGGGACTAACACGTTACAAGTAACGCGCTACTATAACGCAGTAACTAATACTCTAACGCATTACTTTTCACATTCAGTAACTCAGTTACCGTTACTACATGGTGCGTTAGTGCGTTAGTTTTTTTATATAGTCAACAGCCAGGCGAACAGAGATGAGAACTGTACTTAAGTACAGTACTTGAGTAAATGTACTTAGATACTTCCTGTGTCACATGCGGAGACGGGCTGTGGGCGTGTTTGTGTTGTTTACTAACAAGACTATCATGGCGGCGGCGGAGCTCAAGTCTAGTTTCTCCACCTGGAGATATTCTCACTATTTCACTTTTGTCGAGCACAAAGAAAAGAACGTTTTAGTTAAATGTAAGTTGTGTCTTGGCGGGTCAAAGATCATATCTACTGCCCAAACCAGTCATTCAAATCTCTTAAAACATCTGCAAAACAACATGCTGGGACGAAGCTAGTAGCTAAGACCACAGAGACTCAGCCGACGCCACTCCACCTCCACCTAAGCAACAGCGGCTGGATTTTAACCAAGGGACTGCTGGCCAGGGAAAAGTCGATAAAGCCATTGCACGGTATGTTGTTGAACACATGCAGGCTATTGCTACAGTGGAGTCACCCGCTTTCAGGGAGCTAGTTAGCATGATAGCATGTCCGGGCGGCACACGGCATATGGGACGGAAAACTTTTTCCAACTACCTGGAGAAAGAATATACAAAAATGGAAAGCCAGCTAATATCGATGCACTCCAGATTGCATATAATGCATGTCAAGTTGATCAACAGATTGTATTATTCTCCAATGCAATAACAGTACTGAAATGAAGGCTATAAGGGCATTAATGGGAGACATTTTATCAAGTAACGAAAACGTTACGTTTCACAGTAACGCATTACTTTTGGGTTTAAGTGACTGCGTTACTTTTGCCATGAAGTAACTAGTAATGGTAACTAGTTACTGGTTTGCAGTAACTAGCACAACACTGGTTACTTCACAGATGTGGATGAATGATGTGAAATCTAATCAAGTGTTGAATCAGACTTTAGTTCCACCTGGAGTAAATCCACCAGCTACCCTGCAGTATACAAAGCCATTCAAACTAGCTGCACCTTTACCAGCTTTGAGAACACTTTCATGATCAATTATTATAAAACATATCATATATATTATTCTGAAATGGACCAATCTGCACAACGACTACTTTCACTGTCGCTACTTTCACTATATTTTGATGATAATACTTTTCTACTTTCACTTGAGGAACATTTTGAATGCAGGACTTTTACTGAAACAGAGTATTCCTACACTCTGGTACTTCTACTTTTACTCAAGTACACGACCTAAGTACTTCTACTTTTACTCAAGAACAAGATCTGAATACTTCTACTTTTAATCAAGAACAAGATCTGAGTACTTCCACTTTTACTCAAGTACAAGATCTGAGTACTTCTACTTTTACTCAAGAACAAGATCTGAGTACTTCTACTTTTACTCAATAACAAGATCTGAGTACTTCTACTTTTACTCAAGAACAAGATCTGAATACTTCTACTTTTACTCAAGTACAAGATCTGAGTACTTCTACTTTAATCAAGAACACGATCTGAGTACTTCTACTTTTACTCAAGTACAAGATCTGAGTACTTCCACTTTTACTCAAGTACAAGATCTGAGTACTTCTACTTTTACTCAAGAACAATATCTGAGTACTTCTACTTACTCAAGTACACGATCTGAGTACTTCTACTTTTACTCAAGTACAAGATCTGAGTACTTCTACTTTTACTCAAGCACCAGATCTGAGTACTTCCCCCCCTCTGTGTTTTGCACACGTTACTAAACGCCTCTCCTCTCCTCTCTTCTATCTCTGAGCAGCATCCCAAACACATTTGATCCTTTACCGAGGATTCATTCAGCACGTTTCACTCGATGAAAAAGCTTCACACACACACACACACACTCACCACACACACACACACACACACACACACACACACTCACAGTCACGGTCGGGGATCCAGAGTCTGGCACGCTGTTCAAAACCAGTGAGACCAGGGGGGGGGGACAGAGAGGCAGAAGGGCATTCTGAATGGGAGTTTGATGGACCTTCAAAGGTTCTGCAGGGGCTTACATGGTGGGATCAGAACCCCCGCTGGCTCTCTTGCAGGACTACCCCCCCCCCCCCCCCCTTCTTCACTTCCCTTATGTCTGACTAGGTGCAGCAACATTACGTTTGCACATAGAAACAAAGAAGATTTTCTGAGCCTTATTTCAGAAGGAAGCGGCCAGTTGGAGACTTTCTCAGCAACTACAGCTGAACGCGCTGAGAGTCAGTCGGATGTTATGAATGGTTTTGTCTCTTGCTGAATTATGTCATTTGAGAATCATTCTAATCTGTTTTTGAATAATTTGCTAAATGCCTCTACATCAACATGTGTCCCCTCTTCTTCATGTCTCTTCTACATCAACATGTGTCCCCTCTTCTTCATGTCTTTTCTACATCAACATGTGTCCCCTCTTCTTCATGTCTCTTCTACATCAACATGTGTCCCCTCTTCTTCATGTCTCTTCTACATCAACATGTGTCCCCTCTTCTTCATGTCTCTTCTACATCAACATGTGTCCCCTCTTCTTCATGTCTCTTCTACATCAACATGTGTCCCTCTTCTCATGTCTCTTCTACATCAACATGTGTCCCCTCTTCTTCATGTCTCTCTACATCAACATGTGTCCCCTCTTCTCATGTCTCTTCTACATCAACATGTGTCCCCTCTTCTTCATGTCTCTTCTACATCAACATGTGTCCCCTCTTCTTCATGTCTCTTCTACATCAACATGTGTCCCCTCTTCTTCATGTCTCTTCTACATCAACATGTGTCCCCTCTTCCTCATGTCTCTTCTACATCAACATGTGTCCCCTCTTCTCATGTCTCTTCTACATCAACATGTGTCCCTCTTCTTCATGTCTCTTCTACATCAACATGTGTCCCCTCTTCTTCATGTCTCTTCACATCAACATGTGTCCCCTCTTCTTCATGTCTCTCTACATCAACATGTGTCCCCTCTTCTTCATCTCTTCTTCATGTTCTACATCAACATGTGTCCCCTCTTCTTCATGTCTCTTCTACATCAACATGTGTCCCCTCTTCTTCATGTCTCTTTACATCAACATGTGTCCCCTCTTCTTCATGTCTCTTCTACATCAACATGTGTCCCCTCTTCTTCATGTCTCTTCTACATCAACATGTGTCCCCTCTTCTTCATGTCTCTTCTACATCAACATGTGTCCCCTCTTCTTCATGTCTCTTCTACATCAACATGTGTCCCCTCTTCTTCATGTCTCTTCTACATCAACATGTGTCCCCTCTTCTTCATGTCTCTTCTACACATGTCTCTTCTACATCAACATGGTCCCCTCTTCTTCCTTCTCTTCTTCTCATCAACATGTGTCCCCTCTGTGGAAAGAGACTCTGAAAGTTTCAGGAACAAAGATTTCTCTCTTTTTGATCAATTTCTATAAAAACCTGTCTGAAAATGAGCTGATCAGATTTTGGCCACTTGTGATGTCATAACAATGTGTTGTCTTGTGTAACCATTAGCCAAGCAGCAACCAAGGTAACCCCCCCCCCCCCCCACCTTATCACCTGAATCTCCTCCTAGAGCACCATTGAGTTCTTTGTAACCAAATCTCTCTATGCCCCTTTCACCAACGCGTTTCAGCTCCGGCTCGGAGCTGGAGCTGAAAAGTACCGGTTTTTCCCTGTTCACACCGCAGAGGTGCCGCCTCTTAGCTCCGGAATCCAGTTCACTTCCAGCTCCAAAAAATTGTCGGTCTAGAGGCAAGAGCTTCGGAGCTAAGAGGCGGCGTCGCTTACGTCTCTCTTATGTCGAGGCGGGGGCAGGGGCAGATTCGTTGTTGAAGAAGATGCTGAAGACCACAAAGAAGTCTTTCATTTCGCATGTGATGTTTGTAAAGTTCCAAGTGAAGTCGTCCCTTGTAAAGTCGTCCGATGCCTTCCATTTTGTTTCGTAAGAGGATAACCAAAGCGAACAGCGCTTCAATACAATCGGCCATTGTTGTTGTTGTCAATGTGTGGGATTTTCACGCGGTTTGGATTTTATGAAGCAGGCACGTAAACGGTGACGTCATGATGCAGCAGCGGCAGCTCTGGGCGGTGTGAACAGAGCGGGAGCAGAAAAGGGAAACCGGAGCTGAACCAGAAAAGCTCCCGCTCGGAGCTAGAAAGGGAAAAGCGCTGGTGTGAAAGCCGCATCAGAGGGGCGTGGGGAGGGGCTCCTTATTTTCATCTAAAGTAACAGACAGAGAATCAGCACTTTGGAAACAGGGCTGAAACAGAGGGGATTATGGGTAATGCTGCAATGATCTGTTTGGTGTTTCAGCCAATCAGAGACAGGCTCTGTATTTATCTGAGACCTGTGATATATTGATGAAAAACAGTATAGGCTAATAGGGGACCTTTAAATGTCCAACTTGTATCAACCGTTTATAACCTAGTGTATCTTTTGAATATCTCCTCGGGATAAATAAAGTAGTTAAATATTGGGATTAGTTTTGTTCTAATGAAAACAACATAAATGCATAATAAGAACATTTTAAGCCCAGAAAATTGACCTTTGGAAACACTGGTCATCATTCAAGCAGAAACGATCACACACATTTGACTGATATTTAGCCGTCAGGTATAATGTCAAAGCATTCAGTGTTGGCTAAAGTGCTCAGCACCACAACTTAAGGCGTTAAATTGGTTACGTTGAGTTTATAGTTGCTGAAAACTCAATAGTTAAATGAAGTTGTACTCGTTGAAGCCACAGCACAACAGATGAAGTGGGAGAAAGGCAGCAGGACATGCAGCTCCTGCAGGAAATATGTGTGATGCTGAAACTGCAGGAAAACAAAGTCGCTTTGCAGAATAACGTAAATGCCCGAATGCATCGCCCTGCACACCTGAGACCGTGGAGAGTACTTTCACTACTATGACATGACAACGAGTGGATTCTATTTTACAAACTAAATATGTAAACCTGAGGACATTTACTTCTCTTCTCAGCTCTGCAGAATCATTTGTCTGAATTGTATTTGCGTTTGAATTTGTCGTAAATCAAAGATGTGAATATCGTACATTTCTGATTATACTTTGTTGAAACCCGACAGCAGTGTTTTATGTACACACAGAATAAAGCACAGGCGCTGGCGGTACATGCACAGTGTTTTTCACCACTCTCATCCATCTTCACCCCCCCTCACTTTACTCACTTGCTGATAGAGGGGGGGGCGCTAATGGCTGCCGTGTTGAAATGGCTTTTCAGAGGGTCCTCCTGAAATAGAGGCGCCGAGATAATGCCAGGGGGGCTTCAGGGTCTCAATGCTACCTGTTAGCAGCATCATAAATAATGCAGGGTCACAGGGGGCGGGGGGGGGGGTGAGTGCCTGAGAGAGAGGCTAAAGGTGGAGGGAGAGTGATGCTGAGGAGATGTAATGCAATACAGCGAGGCAGGGATGGCGTATTCCTGTAGTGGACCCTGAAGGCAGCATCTCCCTGGGCCAATGGGATTTCTCCATGTGATTATATGTGAATAATCTCTGCGTCAAACAAACGTGAAATACAAGACATCCATTGTTTGTACACTTCTTGAACTTCCTAAAAAACTGTTTTTTCAGAATAGATTACAAGTCGCCTGAAATGGTAGAAACAAGCGGCGCCGTGTGCGACGGAGGTGTGGTGCTGAGCGATAACATGCAGTCGAAAGTTGAAGCTTAAGCTAAAATTATTTGACAGTAACGGCCCGTCCACACTACGGCTTCGACAGCTTCAAAAACGGTTTCCAACTCGTCCAATCAAATCATATGCCAGTACAAGCTCTAGCCAATCAAACCGCTGCTTGTGTGTCCGGGGCGGGAGATTCATGTGATTGGTTGTTGGTCGAGCTTCAGACACGCCCAGCTCCAAGCCTTTTTTGAAGCTGTAGTGTGGACGGGCCGTAAGGAGAACACTTACTTCCAGGTTGAAAGTTATATTTTTAGAAATAATCTTCAAGATATCTTTGAAACTATAGACCCACACCTCCCCTAGACGTGGATTCTGAAAGTCAAATATACACTTCTCGCTGGAAATTGAATCAAAAAGCATTTGAATGGCCAAACTACAATTTAGGATTTTCCACTGAAATAATAATAATAGATTTAATTTGTTAGCGCTTTTACAGGTGCTCAAGAGGCTTTACAGATATAGTTAAATAAAATAGAGGAACAACAAATAAATATATAGTTAAAGTCAAATAATACAAAAACAATCACACATTAAAAAGCCAGATTGAAGAGGTGGAGTGTTTTGAAGGTGGTGCGGTCAGAGGGCCGTCTCTGATGGGTTCCAGAGGGAGGGGGCAGCGACGGAGACGGCTCTGTCCCCCCAGGTCCGGTGATTGGTGCGGGTGGGGATGGATAGGAGGTTGGCTTCTGGTGATGTGTGTGAAAGAAAGTCGGGTGTCCGCCATGTTTCTTGACGATCACGCTTCCAAGAAACAACTCCCTTGGTCATATCGGTACAATCGACCTATTCGTTCGTATAAGACGGAGGACTTGTTGGTATTTACTGACCTATTGTATGTCGTGGAACAACATTGTATTCATTGTTTGTGTCTGTTGTCGAGTAGAAATACAAAGTAGCAGGACATAGAAATACTTGTACACACACCTCAAAACTATTGTCGAGTACAGTACTTTAGTGGCAGTCACCCTCCAGCACTGAGAAAGTGAGCGTGGTGACATGTTTTAGATTTTGGCAGAATGATTCTGAGTCTGGTTTCTCCATTTACTCAGCCACACTTTTTCATTTATCTTTCTCTCTCAGCCGCCCACCCAGAGGTGCGGCTGCCCTGCAGAGTCACACACACACACACACACACACACACACACACACACACACAACACACAACACACACACACACACACACACACACACACACACACACACACACATCACCACACACAGACACCACACACACACACACACACACACACACACACACACACACACATACACACACACACACACACACACACACACAGACACACACACACACATTGTATCACTCCCTTACAATGCCGTGGGTGTGTGTGTGTGTGAGCGTGTGTGTGTGTGTGTGTGTGGGTGTGTGCACATGGCAGGGAAGTGTGTGTGTATGCATGGCGGGACAGTCGGTGTGTGTGTTCATGGCGGGACAGTGTGTGTGTGTGTGTGTTCATGGCGGGACAGTGTGTGTGTGTGTGTGTGTGTGTGTGTGTGTGTGTGTGTGTGTGTGTGTGTTCATGGTGGGACAGTGTCAGTTGATTTCATTTTCTCTGCAGTAAGAACAGGCTTTGGGGAATAAAGTAAATAAGGAGACGGAGTGTGTGACTGGAGGAAGGGAAGGTCATCCATTATGTATCTCAGCACACACACACCTCTGCGCGCTGTGTGTGTGTTTGACAGCGTGGTGAGAGTAATTACGTGGAAACCCCTAAAACACTTCAAACTCTTCAGTCAAAAGTGTTTCTTTGTTACCACAGGTTACCCTTTGTCTCAGCTTTGCCCTCGTGTTCACATTATGGCTATCAGTTGATTTAACTATAGAACAAGTACAAACTATAACCTCATACACACTTGACTCTGCTTTAAAGCCATTATGTGCTGGCTGTATTAGCGCTGAGTACAGGACATCCTGAAAGTAGCTCCTGTGCGTATCAATGTCACTCAAATCGTACACATAGTGAGAGATTTACAACCTTGTTATGTTGTATTTTTATGTGTGTGTGTGTGTGTGTGTGTGTGTGTGTGTGTGTGTGCATGTGTGTGTGTGTGTGCATGGTGTGTGCATGTGTGTGTGTGTGCGTGTGTGTGTGTGGGTGTGTGCATGTGGTGTGTGTGTGC